>NW_026695376.1:0-220136 GCF_029851405.1 Lichtheimia ornata
GAAGTATGATGGTTTTACAATGAAAAGTAACGTTATTGCCTGCTACTTCCATATCAACGTGACCTTAGTAGATAGCCAAAAGGCTGCGTTGATTGATGGCTACAACGTACAACGTGGTACATTGCGAATGGCGAATAGATCTGATTTGGGCGACGTATGATGTTTTTACAATGAAAAGTAACGTTATTGTCTGCTACTGCCATATCAACGTGACGTTGTTATACGCCAAACGACTGCGTTGAATTGTGGGCTACAGTGTGATGCATTGCGAATGCGAATAGATCTGATTTGAACGAAGTATGATGGTTTTACATTGAAAATTAACATTATTGCCAGCTACTTCCATATCGGCGAGACCATATTACGTAGCAGAAAGCTGCGTTGATTGCTGGCTACAATGTGATGCATTGCAAATGGCGGATAGATTCAATTTGAGCGAGGTGTGATGTTTTTTCATTGAAAAGAAAAGTTGTTGCCTGCTTCTGCCATATCATCGAGACCTCGGTATACAGCAAAAGGCTGCTTTAATTGCTGGCTACAACGTGGTGCATTGCGAATGGCGAATAGATCTGATTTGAGCGAAGTATCATGATTTCGCATTGAAAAGTAACGTTGTTGCCTGCTACTGGTATATCATCGTGGCATTGGTATCCGCCAAAAGGCTGCTTGTTGAAGTCCGGGGTCCAACGTGGCGCATTGCGAATAGCGAATAGATTTGCTTTGAGCGAGGTATGATGACTTTTCAATGAAACGTAACGTTGCTGCCTGCTACTGTCATATCAACGTGGCCTTGTTATACAGCAGAACGCTGTGTCGATTGCTGGCTACGATGATGGTGCATTGCAAATGGTGAATAGATTCAATTTGAGCCAGGTATGATGTTTTGCATTGAAAAGCAACATTGGTGCCTGCTTTGCCATATCAACGTGACCTTGGTATACAGCAAAATATTACGTTGATTGCTGGCTACGATGATGGTGCATTGCGAATGGCGAATTAATCCGATTTGCGCGAGGTATGATTTTTTTACTTTGTAAAGCACCATTTGTGCCTGCTATTGCCATATCAATATGACCTTGTCATACAGCAAGGACTGCTTCAATTGCGGGCTACAATGTGATGCATTGCGAATGGCGATTAGATATGATTTGAGTGAGGTATGATGATGTTGCATTGTAAAGCAACATTGGATCCTGCTGTTTCCATATCAACGTGACCTTGGTATAGAGCACAAGATTGTGTTGATTGCTGGCTGCGATGGTGGTGCATTGCAAATGGCGAATAGATGCAAGTTGAGCAAGTTATGATGATTTTTCATTGTAAAGCAACGTTATTGCCTCTCACTGTCATATAATTGAGGCCTTGGTATACGCCAAAAGACTGCTTGAATCGCGGGCTACAAGGAGACACTTTCATCGCGACATCATCGCGACATCCTTTCCGGGAGCGATCCTGATTTTAGTTGCCTTATCCTATCCTCTTTTTGCATGCATGTAAGTCCTTCTCGTCCGAAACCATGAAAAGGGAATCCAGACTATGGTAGCATTCGATCATTACCTTCAACCTTCATAATACAACTCACCTGATTACTGCTTGTCCCTTGGTATATAATGGCATCACCCTACATAGATCATTCTCGTCTACCATCGACTGGTTCTCATTCCTTTCGTCAGATAATACCTTAGTTGCTATCGTAAAGAAGAGAGAATGTGGCTGCCGTGGATATTTTGTACAAAGCCAAGAACCATAGACAGATGGAAGTACTCCTTTAATGTAGAACTAAAGGAGTACTTCCATCTGTCTATGGTTCTTGGCTTTGTACAAAACATGCAAGGTAGACATGCGGGGGATTGTTACTGACACCCCAAACATCTACCATATTAAGCCTACGGGACACCCCAAGTTACATGGCCTATATAATCAAAGTTCATTATCCTCATTCATCATGCATCTTAGATCTTACTTTATGGAGCCGACTAGGCGCTAATAACTGGTCAAGTCAAACCATTTACTAGGTCCAATGGTATTAATAACTTGTCGTGCGCAAGACAACAGTGCTTATTATTATCACTTGATCTAGTAAATGGGTTGACTTGGCAGCTATCATTACCATTGAACCTAGTAAATGGTTTGACTTGACCAGTTATTAGCGCCTAGTCGGCTCCATAAAGTAAGATGCATGATGAATGAGGATAATGAACTTTGATATATAGGCCATGTAACTTGGGGTGTCCCGTAGGCTTAATATGGTAGGTGTTTGGGGTGTCCGTAACAATTCCCTGTTGATACAAACCAAGTACGCCGAGGACATGTATCAAATAGGATTCCAATTTGGTCTCAGCCATTTTATTGCTGATCAACCCCCCAAAAAAAAGTGGAATGCCGATTTTCTGGAAGTCTGCTAAGATAGAGTTGTCAATCAATGCATCAAGAGTCGTCAATGATATCTTTTAGGGAGCGGTTTTCTTCCCACGCCCACACCCTGTAAAACAAGCTCGCTTCAACAGCAAGACATTCCATCGCTTTTTTCCCCTTTCTCTCTTTACCACACTCTTTCTTTTCCAAAATCATGTCTTTACCTCTCTTTCAAGGTGAGATCATCCTGGTTCATCAGTGATCTTTTTTTTTTACATATTCATTTATAAGATACTCCTTTGTTAGTGGCATGTATCCTCGTTCCCCCAAATCAAAAACGGGTACCAGTTGTCTTATACGCGGTATCGTATATGCACTTGTAAAATTTATGCTATCAATGATGACAGTTATACTGATAACCTTTAACGTAGGCGAGCACCAATACAAGACCAGGATGACAATATTACCTTTGATTCCCATCCTTACGATGATGATCCTCGTAATGATGAAGCTTGGATAGGAACACATTCTTCGATAGACGTTTCTTTTGTTTATGTATTTATCCGTGTGACATTGTGTGGTGTTTGTGTTCTATATTGAGTCAACAAAACGGTATGCATGATCATTACTTCGCTTCTTTTTGGTAACACCGCTCACCAAGGTCTACATGCAGCTTGGCCGTCGATCCATTAAGAAAGGCCTTCGGATATGGAATTTGCCATGCCATCAGAGACAACCAAACTAGGCTTTCATCGTATCTTTGGTGCTTATTTGACCAAGAAAGGAGTAGATCAACCAAGGATAAGGGATTATTCAAGCGCAGCGACAAGCACCTTTTCCGCAACGTAGATTGGAGGCGTTTTCTTGCTATGATTTGGGTGAAATTTGGCGGGTGAACATCTGGATTCGACATCGTTACGTGAGCAAGAGATGAATTTATTACAAGGTAAAGTGGTCATTGTTATGGCTTTCAAATCTCGTTTCTAACAGCGTGTTGTATAGTTGTGTGCCTTCATGAATGATTCTGAGATACGCCATCCCTATCAAAAATTCATCGTGGCGTCCTGTGGCATTACAATGTATTTGCAATACATACAATCGTTACGTCAAATGCATGTTAACACGCAGATAGCAACGGCATGGGTGTATCATACAAAGGCGACCTCGAAGTCGTCCTTGCATATTGGACCAAGAAGAGATAGACCAAGACAGTGGATTATACGAGCCAAACGACTTTAGCGTTTTCCAAAATGATGTGGTTCTTTTCACCGCTAGCCAACCGCCTTATTGGTCGATTGTCATCTTGAGAAGGGCTACGATCTTCATCCGACGAAGCCATTATTATGTGATGGACGAGAGCGAAAATTATTACAAGGTAAAGTGGTCATGGGATAGGATGGTTTTCGGGATATTGTTGCTAACAGCGTCTTGTATAGGTGGTTTACTTTCATTCTTCCATCATGACGGTTTGGTGCTGTTTGGTGTGCAGGCAATGGCAGCAAACGTTACATTTTCCGATAAAGGGGCTGGCTCTTTCCCAAGGTGGACGAGCAACTATTTCTCGATCATATTTGCTGGCCGGTTGCCATTTTGACACGGTGGGCACCTTGTCTGTCGCCAATGGATGCTGGCAATGCAAACAAGGTAAAGGGGTCATGCGTTAAGGTGGTTTACGAGAATCGTTCCTAATAGCAGGTCGTATGGGTGGTTTCCTTCGTTGTGATTAGGAAGATATCTTTGATACAAGCAGTGTGGGTGGACAAGAGAAGATTTTGTTACAAGGTAAAGTGGCCATAGTGTGCGGTGGTTTTGAGTGTCATTTCTAATGGCATGCGTTGTAGGCGTCATTAAGCCAAGCTGGACCAGGTTGCTCTGGTAGTTTTGTAATCAAGTTACCATCATCAAGATTAACCATGGCCTCTTTTGACATAATAAGGTATTTGCAATATATCCAATCGTTGACGTCTAATTCATGCATACAAGCTTTTTCGGGAAACCTAGACAAATATTCCAAAAACGCCGTTATTCAATTATCGAAGCTGATCTTTGATGGGCATGATCCTCGCAACAGCCAACTTTTTCAACAACGATACATGACCAATGCACAAGTATACGCTATCTTAGAGGAGCAACTCCCAAAAATCCAGCGAGTATTCTCCATACGCCAGATTGCCCTTCTGATTACTGAACACAAGGAGCATCTTGGAAAGCTGACATGGAAGCGAAGCAGTGGAGATAACACCAAGGTGCGATCATTGTATGCCCTCAAAATAGTCTGCACGAGGCAAAGTATCAATTATTCTACTAACAGAGTAAGAGGCACCTCTGGCTTTGTCTGTTTCCTTTGATACTCATTTGACGATATTTCGGTGTTACCATGAGTTCAAAAGCTTCCGTACATCAATCCTTGCGATCCTACGTCTTGCCAAAGAAATATAAACCAGGCTCTGATTTGATCAGCAAACTTGTCTTGGACGATACCCGTGTCACGAATATTGTTGTTCAAGAACTGATCGGTACGAACTCACATCGGTCACCATCGCTTCATTTGATTTCTCTGCTTACTTTTCAAAACTAGGGCAACATGCAAGGGACAGACGTCCGACTGAATGGAGGAACTTCACCAAATCGGACGTCTTGTACACAACAACTAGCACAACGAGCGATCATTACCTCCAGTACTTGCAGAAGTACAGTACTCGGGTAGCATGAACTTCTTTGTACGAATGATTGACTACGGCCGGTCGATAAAGCAGCAGCATTCCGTATTACCAACCGTGTTAGCCGTCATCACACATAACACCACCAAAGAACTGCAGAACTTAGCAACCGCATCAGAATCACGTCCGTATCTTTTCGAATTACCTTGTCATGGGTGGGCGTGATCATGCTTTATGATCAATGGAGCGTCGATAGTGGATCAACTACAAGATGAAGCACTCAATCCACTGCTTACCCTGTCGCACTTTTTCATACAACAAAAGCGGTAACTGGAGCAGATGGATCGTAACGATGATGCCACCATCCGATTGATGTACAGCATTGCGGAAGAGATCTTTGGGGAGGAACAGTATGGTGATGACGGTGACGCGGATATGATGAAGGCCATACGTGACGAGTGTCTTGCGGGAAAGTCATATCTTCTTGAGGTTGTACAAGACGTAGTTGTGCGAAAACAGACACTAGCATCTCTTGATCAGATATTGGAACTGGTTGATCGACGAACGTCTGTGAATGACATTCAGGATGAGAAAAATGGTGAGTTTGCAGGCAACTATTTCGAGACTCATGGCACCCACAACTGGGAGGAGATCTTTAACCAGGGGAAAGCTAAAGGCCTTTACAAGACCTACTCCGTGTGGGTCAGCGTGAAAACCGCGTACTATCGATTTAAAAAACAAAACAAAAAGTCGTAGTTACTATATATTTGCCGCTTGTATATCAACTCTTATCACAAAGCACAAACCTCAATGAATGTATCGTTACTCTTGTCATGTTATTTGGAATTATATGAGGAGTATTGAAGTACAGGATTTTCAATCCAATTCCACTCATGGTCGCTTTAGTTTTTCAGATTTGGAAATAGCAGTTTTCATATTTGGGAATGCTGGTTCTTGGAGCACAGGTGATGGATTCATTAGTGCACGAGAAAAAGATATTTGGTCGCAAAATTGCATAATCGGTCCAATTGTTGTTGACAAATAAAACGTGTTCGTGACATATGGAACAGCTTAAATGGCTGGGTGCATATATGTAGTCAATGGTCGATAAACAACAGCTATGTCTATATGTAGGAATCCCATGGTCAGGGAAATGTATATTATCATGTATGCATTCAGACAAGTGCAACTCGAGCCATGTCTGCCATGTTGGTGGAGCATTAAACTGTACGCCGCTGCGCTGCAAATCATACATAGATAAAGTCAACCCCCTCCATGATGAATAACTGATCGACGTTGATTCAGTGCTCCACCAAATTTCATTGTGTTGGTACAAAGATTTGGAAAGCTGATTACGTGCTCTATGCGAGCTGACGGGTGCATAGATGTGAGTATATATACATATGTCATGAAAAACGTGGTCAGTATGTAGGAGATATACAAGTTGAGCACGCATTGTAAAGTCAAGGCAGATTCATGTGCACAATGTGGCGTCCAAAAATATGGATGATCATAGAGTCGTTTGTGAAAGGTGCCTTTGTGAGAGCTGATGCGTTGGCATGAGTTTCTTGTAATGTGATGACGTGAGCTGGCTTCTGTCATAAAAATTCTCGAACTTGAGACTTTGATTTTTCTTGCATGATGGTTCATTAATAGTGATCTATTGATAATCACTACCCAGAGCTAGAGGTAGGGTTTGAAGACCAACAGCGAGACGAAGCAAAAGTACAAATTCTAAAAGGTAGGTCCCAAAGACGACAACAGCTCAATGGCGATGGATATGATTCGACCAGTAATAAGGCAGTACTTGCTTTCTGATTTGATGGGTAGTCAATCTCACCTTTCTATCATTTGTAGCTCACTGGGAGAATGTCTCTCATTCATTGGATACATATCTTCTCTTCGGTTGGCATACATTAGCATACAACATTCGCATTATCGCAAGCCAAAAGAGCATGATCGAAACCGCGGAGAGTTAATATCATTCTGGTATTTTATCGTGTCTTTGGTTGTTATGCTATAGCAAATGGATATTTTATAATGGCGAATTGGGTCTTTCAGTGTCTTTTGATGCACGGTGATCTTTTCGTGCCAAAAATAGTGCCCATCTTACGGATAAACTTTCTATTGCATGCCTTGATAACACGCTCACAGGATGAAGGAGGATGAACCATGCAAATTGACAGCTTGGAAGGATAACAATTGCACGTGAGACGCTCTCTGTATAAAATAAAACCCATCATTGTTGATGTACAATGAGCAATATGGTGATTGTATTTAAAATGAAAAGAAAATATCATTGAGTGGGGGGGGGCGCTGTGGGGATGATGCCGGTGGAGGTGGAGGCGCGGATGTAAAAAGTGAACAAAAAATTGTTGGTTGTAGCTTCATCATGGTATCCAACGCTCTTGCAATTGCTGTAAGGACGTACGCCATCGTCGTTGTCGCACCTTGAGTTGATCATTTTTTTGTTGTTCTTTTGATTCAACGGTGTAGATGGCAGGTAGCTGCCTCTTGCTATCATCCCATCATCACCGGCTTCATCGTTGTAAAACGAAATGATGCTATTGTTCGTATCTGTTGTTGCTGCCTTGATGATGATTGTTGATTCATGTTGTTATGTTTTATCCATTTTCACTTCTACGACCCCGTACTTTGTACACAATGGAAAACGTTTGCGCAGCCAACTTGCAATGGCGATCTCGCTAACACCATCACTTTAACAAAACTATTGAGCTTTCAAAGGGGCCATCGACTTTAAACAGCAAGCGAGGAACAGCAAGCGAGGAACTACACGTAACAGTATTGACATGCACGGACGCCACCTGTGAGACGTATGTTTGACTAAGGAACATGGACAACGGTCGATGGACGGTATAGCTGATCCACCCAGGAAAGGCGTTGCCAAGCCGACAGCTATTTATCCATGGACTGGTATCAAATTACATTCCTCCGATAGCCAATTGCATCCCTTACATCGAAGCATTCATACAAGACAAAAGAGAAGTAAACATGCCATTTAGAAACTAGAAAGATTGACGGCCTTTACTTTACATTGCATATTTTCTGGTCGTAACAAAATCATATGATGCCACATATAACGCATTTAGGTAACTAGAGCAATTATGGGTTATTCAACAAGATGTTCGATACCCCACAAGATGCGTTACATGCAATAAGAGGTGCGGTATATACAACGAGAGGCCAACGTGCACATGCAATCGGAGGCACCACATTCAACATAAGAGCAAAACACAAAATGTGCTACATGTAATCGTAGGCGCGACACCCGAGTGTATGCCGCACCTCTTGTTGTATATCGCGCCTCGCGTACGTAGTAGCTCTCATTTCATATTACAACAAAATGCGAAAGTCAACATTAGGACATTGAATGTTTGTCATTTACAGAAAGTGACGAACCACAAAAACAATCACATTCATCAAACACATTATAAATCAACAACTTCATATCCTTGCTATGCAAAAAAGGTTCTTCTTTCCATTGAATACGATCAATTCATTCACAGTCAACTCAAAGACTGCCACAGCCAGTAGAGCAAATATTGCTCGATTATCAGCTTCGACCCTTCCATCACGTTAATCCCAACATTAAAGCTTGTCCACAATTGACGAGAGAGGCATTTAGGACAAGCCAATCGCACTGCAGCAGCTTTCGATCCATTTTACTTCTACATGCTGAACATTTATGCACCAGCCTATCAAGCAACCACATTTCGATTTTTCAAAGATCTGCTACCTATTAGAACTGGATGTTCTCATTGCTGCCTAATGACATTCGGCTGTGTTCTTTCATGAACCCTTTGTGGTAGGTATAAATATCATTTATAATTAAAAGGATGCCTAGCCTGATAGGGAATTTGGGGCTCCTTCGTAGGTGACAAAAGTACATGAATCGCAGATCCCACACCTATGGACATGTGTAAACAAGGCCGTCAAGGCCGCAACATCCTTCGATCTGGCATTCTAAGATGCTTGATATCCACTCTATTGGTCTCAATTCATCACGAGCTCCTTTATCGTGCATGGACAACAACAATTATCACGTGCATGAAAACATCCATCATCTTCGACCGAAGTCGCAGTATTCCAAGATGTTTGAGTTTCCATCACAGGATCCTTTGCTGGCATGAACATCGACAACAATTCCCACGCCCAAACACATATACAATGAAGGCTGTTGTCATCAACATCGCCACACATCTCTTTCGTCTTTCGCACATAACATCATGACCTTGCTATTTGGTAAGTGTTGAGAAGAGCTGCTTAGCGATTTGTATAGGTCGGAAATAGCTCATGCCTTGCTCTTTGTGATCATCTCTGCAGTTCTTTATTGCTTCATTACGTGTCTCCATGTTGTCTTTGTTATATGTAATCTTATTCCCTGACGAATCCTTTGTGGTACATGCCTGGGTGCCATCTGGAATTCAAGAAGAATGGTGCGCAACGAGTGGTGGAAATAACAAGGAAAAGAATGTGCAGAAACGCACGTAGGTTGATTTCTTACCATTCTTAATGGTATAGATCTCTTAATGTTTGCAGACGACAAAGAAATCATTGAGCCTCGTTATCATCGACTATGCGGGGTTGTCTATTGTCCCCGACGACATCGCGGAATTTATCAAGTAATGCGGAAATGGATCATCACCTATCAACCATCTTAAACACTGACTGGACTCGCAAGCCCTGGTTACGATATGGGACTGCTCGAATGATGGAAGGACTTATACTCGTGGAGAAAGGAATGGGATAATATGAGAACCCATAATTGTTTCTTTTTTTTTTTTTTGTATTTAAGTGTTGACTTTATTAATCAGAAGGTACAAAAGATTGATATAGAATGTCGGATTTTAGAGTATTGAAAGCGGTGGCACTGATCCAAGGCTCATCATCAATAATGCAACGCCAATGATGTCTCCAGAGTACCGCCAGGATGCAGCCCAAACGAATTAGTACCGAGGGTGGGAGTGGTGAACCATTGGTGGATCGAAGTTGAGTGAAAGCATGCCAGAGGGAATCTTGAGAAGGAAGGAGGCCAAGTAATTGGTAATGTTGTAAAGCGTCTAACCAGAACGGGCGTTTCCTGGGACAATCAACAATCATGTGATATAATGTTTCTGGAGCAGCTTGACAGATGGGACATTCCGTGCTTGGATACTTGCTTGGTTCCCAGCGATGAAGTTTGGTGCGATAGGCAACGCTATCATGAAGGATGCGCCACCAGACCGTGATACTCTTGTTGGGTAGAGAAAGATGCCAGAATTGACGCCAAATAGCAGTAGAAAAACATAAAGAGAAAGGATGAACGATTTCGGGTGGACGTGGTTGTTGAAACATTGCCTTCCAGTTAGGATGCCATATACGTCGTATTTGACCCAGAGAGAGAGCAGGAATATCGCAACGTTTGGATGATGTGATTTGTTGATTCCAATGGGTAAGTGATGGCATCAAGGATGTTGGTGGGGAGTATGGCTGAGGTGGTGGCGTTAGAAGGAGTGTGCGATATAATTTGATGGTGACATGGTTGTTGAGTTGGATTGTAGCAAAAGCATAATCAAGGCGATTCTCATGTAGTTTGTTGACCATCGTGGTAAGGCTTGGGCGGAGTCGATGTGCATGGAATATAAAACAATGTTTGCGAGGATGCCAGCTGACAATATCAGAAAGTAGATAACGGCTTGATAACTTGGGTTTATCCTTTTCTTGTGGTAGGATATTTTGTAGAGGTAGATCAAGGAGCCAACGACCAGACCACTCTGGTGAGATATCCAGTGACGGTAAGCGAGCGATGAGCTTATTCAGGTGAGCCATGTTGTCATCTTTGGCAAGATACTTGGTGAAGCTGGATGGAAAGAGGAACCATGGTAAAAGGGAGGCGTGACCAGTGAGAACTTGGTAATATTTGATGATCCAGGGAGAGAGAAAATCAGAAGAGCGATGGGGGATACATAAGCGTTGGACATATATGAAGTGAAGTGCGAGGCTTTGATCCTCAATATCAATGAGGCCAATACCACCAAAGCGACGAGGTAGGCATAGTGTCGTCCAGGCGGGAGCCGGCCAGAACGGTAAGACAAACTTCTGCACAATAGACTTTACCTCCTTTAACCAAGATTCAGGGGCTGGGATTACCCGGAGAACATGCCATAACCGTGACAAGAGTAGAGAGTTGGCCACCAGACTTGAACCGCGAATCGAAAGATTTCTAGCCTTGAGTATATTGGCATGCCGTGCAATCTTAACCTTGATACCATCCAAAAAGTTCAAAAGTTGTGTCTGTGTATGATACAACGGATAGCCCAAATAACGCACTGCATCTAAGGAGGAGGCATCGTGCCATTGGGCACCATAATCACTGGCCTGAGTCCTCCATGTAGAATTAGCCTGCCCGGAAAGGGGCATGACCACCGTCTTGCTCAAGTTTACTCTTGCGTTTGAAGCTTGCCCATATTGATTGAGTATATCCAGCAGTATTGGCCATTCGTTTGGACATGACAAGAAAACTTCAAGATCGTCAGCATAGCTTAAGAGTTTCACTGGTGATGGCTGGCTCATAAAAGATGCACTAATACAGTCCAGCTGTTGGGTGCTATCCCAAGTAGTATCCGGATCATGCACCATCGTAGGGCTTGGCTGGTCTCGTCGTGTGGTGATTGGTGATAGAGAAACACCTGTCAACGGACTTGACAAAATCGTACGAAGTAGCGGTTCAAAAGCGAGGTTAAAAAGCAAAGGAGACAAAGGATCCCCTTGTCTCAAACCTCGACCTTGTTCAAAAGGCGCTCCAAGCCATCCATTGATACTTATGTGTATTTGAGTGTTGAAAAACAAATGCGATAGAGTCGAGACAAAGGCATCAGGAAAACCAAAGTGGATCAGTGTTCGTCGTAAGTATTCAGGATGAACCCTGTCGTAAGCCTTTTCCTGGTCTAGGAGCACTGCTACCTGGTCCTTGGATGTATTGGATTGGCGGGAATTATGCATAAGTATTTGATTCAACCAACCATTATCGGATATCAGCCGATGTGGCATAAAACCCGTTTGGTATGGATTGATCAGGCGTGGTAGTACAGCATTGACCCTATTGGCAAGCATCTTGGTGAACAATTTGGCATCTGTATTGATCAAGGACAAAGGTCGCCAATTTGCAAGCAACTCCGGATCGCCTTTCTTGTATAGTAGCACCATACGTGTAGAGCACCAAGTTTGAGGAAAGACACCATGGCATGCATCCTGTATAATCGTCAGCAGAAGAGAGCGGAAGCGCATTGACCGACCAGCCAGGTGTTTATATACTTCAAAAGGTATGCCATCGAGACCAGGGCTTTTTCCTGATGGTGAGTGATCCAAAATATCCATCACTTCTCCTGTATGTGGGGTGGCCATTAATTGAGTTCGATCCGCTGTATCCAATTTGACATTGGGTGGAATATTGGACAGTAATCCATCCACAGCCGTAGTGTTGATCTCTTCAGGTGTATACAAGTGTTGATAGAAAGACCGAGCTTCCTTGATGATTTCTTGCGTATTGAATAACACCTCTCCTGTGGTAGTGGATTTCAAAGACTGTATCGTTTGTTGAGCTTGCCGTGTTTTGATTACTTGATAGAAGTACTTGTTATTGCGTTCACCATTCTCGTGCCAGCGAGTGGCAGAACGTAACATAGCATGTTGCGTATTTTCTTTGATGAGCGAGTCGATGTTGTTTTCAAGTACTGCTAATCCAGGTGATGATGGTATAGTAAGGGCCTGTTGGCGCGCCTCCTGGAGTTTGGTCAATTGCTTTTTGCGACGTGATGTTGAACCCCGAGAGAATTGCTGTGCTGTACATTTCAATACTATTTTCAATGATTCCCATTGGGCTTGTGGTGAGGAGGAGCCTTCAGGTGCTGTAAGCTCATTGAAAGGATCAAAGAATAGATTGATGGTCTCATCCAGCAGTTTGACGAAAGTGTCATTGGTTAGCAGAGTGGGGTTAAACCTCCAAGTACCACGGCCTTGATCTTGTCTTGGAGGCAAGAGATCCACAGCCAAAAGGCTATGGTCTGTCCAATCTGGTGGCATATAGTGTAAAGTCGCTTGGGCCAAACGAGTGGCAATTGAATGATGACCAAAGATGTAGTCAATGGTAGATCGGGAATCACCCCGTGTGAAAGTTGACGATCCCTGAGGAAAGCAATTATCAAAGTGCGTCATGATCCATTCATACCATGGTTTGACAGCGGGTTTTTGAATCACTGTCCTGGTGTGTAGGTTCATGTTGAAATCCCCTAAAAGCACCCAAGGATCAGCATTCACCTCACTCACAAAGGGTAATGACAGAAAAGTGCACAAGAAATCTTGACGAACTTTCTGGTCAGCCGGGGCATAAACATTGATGACACGACAGACCGTGTGATGATGCTGATCTTTAACAGATGCAACAGCAACACGTTCATCCATAGAAACCAGAGTTGACTCCAGAGAAAGAGAAGGCCGTAGGCAAATGATGGCAACATGCTTGGTGATGACTGATGAGCAATTTGGAAACATGAAACGAGTAAATTGGTCGAGCTGGGAGGTGGTGAGGTGATCATGATGAGTAAGTGTCGAGGTTTCTTGAAGGCAAAGGATGTCGAGGTCGAGTGAAGATGATTTGAGGTGGTGTATAAAGGAACGACGGGTTGATGTTTTTGACTCTTTGAAAATGCTACGTGCATTTAAAGAGCCTATTCGCATGGGTCTTACTATCATTGTGCCCTACGGGCGGATGATGATAGTTTGTTGGTGGGTTTTGGAACCACTGGTTTCATTATAGCGGCTTGAGATATCTTCATGGTGTCATTATGAAATGACTTTGGTCGTTTCACTAGTGTTCGTTTGATCATTTCTGATTTGGCCCTGGTGGTTTCTTTCACCGTGGATATACTGAGCATTTCCTTCGGATCGTCCACTTTCATGTTGATGGCCTTATCATAAGGGGCATGTTTTGAAGCCAGGATAGAGGTATTGGGATCCCGAACCTCTGTCGTCGACTCCACTTGTTCCTCCTCGGTAACGTCCATATCCCGTTCAAAGTCTTGTTCCTCCGATGCGTCTTGATCCTCCACGCTAGTCTTAGCCTCTTCCATGGCCGTATCATTCACGGTGTCTTCTTGAGACGAATTCTCAATCGCTTCATCAGTACATGAGTCTTGGAGGTATCGATCCAGAAGCTCAGTTTCCGACTCAGTCCCTGCGGGTTGAGGTTGAGGCACCTTAATCTTACAGAAACGTTTGGTGTGCCCAGTTTCTCCACATCCAAAGCAACGGCGTTTGGCTAATTCAGGACATGTACTGCGGATATGTCCTGCTTGACGGCAATAATAACAGATGGGTGCAGCTCCCTTGAAGGAAGCTGGTGCAAAGAGATCCCATTTCTCTAAATACAACATGCGTTGTAATGGTTGACTATCTTGTATTTCGCCCTTTTCATCTTCGTAACCGTGGCTGGGGTCCAAAGTAATCGTGAGTTGTCCCTCAAAGTAGCCATTGCAAAGGATTTGTCGAATTTGATAGACTTTGCCATAAAATCGTAAGGATGAAAGCAGTCCATCTTTGAGTTCATCGCCTGTTGCCATATGCAAAAGGTTTAATTGAACCCGAATCAATGGTTTCTCAACACCTTGGACAGAAGGAGATGCTTTATGCACAATACCATCCACAGTGATTCCATTATTGATGGCAAGTTTAGCGTGATCAGGGGATTGAAATTTGGCTTCAATTAGTAGGTCGCCTCGTGCATGCGTGCTATATAGACTCAGCGGGCGGACAGCAGCTAAAGGTCCAATATCCTTGGCAATGGCATCATAAGCCTCAGTGCGATGAGTGAAGGTCGTTGGTGGGAAAGAGAACAAAACGGAATTGGGTGTAAGAGCTTGGCGTACAATTGCGGCAGCCTTTCTTGCCAATTGCTGATCTTGGTAATCTGGGTGTTCGTACAAGGTCTCGGATGAGAGAGTGGATTGTGCATCGAGATTGCGAGCTCGTGTGAGGACCTTTAGTCCGGCCCCTTTAGCAGCGACCTGACTCCAATTCATAGAATCAGAGTTGGTCATGTTGAGATTTTGCTGATCTCGGATCGCGATGTCGAAATGTTCGAGTGGTTGGTTGTTGCTTCAATGTTTACTCTTTGTGTAACGTAAAAATACACGAAAGAGCCTCCCATAATTGTTTCCCAACTTGCTCTAATCGTTTTTTTGGGGGGCTGATAGTGTTATACTGTGCTGTGCAGAAGTTTACGGGAGAATCCCTGAGTACGATACTCATCACGAGCTCATCCGTTTTACCAAGGGGGACGACCTGCAATTGACTTCCCTGCCCCAGCAAGGTACCCGGTACCCAAATATTGAAGTCAAACGATTACACCATGATAATTCCTCAAAACTTGTAATCGGTACCAAGGTACTGAACGTTCTTGTTACTTCATCTGCAAGACTCGACTGGGAACGGTTATTATTGGGAGCATCCAATACAAACGGATTCGACCCGTCACGACATACCGCCATCTATGTCACACAAGCGTTTCTGGATTGGTATGAGAAGGAGAGTTTCGACAACACATACAAACAGCTCTATTCATCCGACGAGCTTTCTCAATTAAAGCAAGTCAGGCCAAAGTTTGACTGTTCAAGCACGTATTTGCGGTGCCGTTCTTCATCTAAGATTACGAACGATTTACGCTCTCGACCTGCGACCATTTGGACTTTGGCGGACTTCGACCTCAACGCAACCCCATCAGCAGCCTCGTTGGCATCAACATTATTTCGTCACATTGCAACGGAGATAATGAAGGATGGTGCCAAAGCAACGTTACTGAAATCCAAGGTATCCGCCATTCACGAGTCACTAAAGGATGGAAAAACAAAAGCCATTTTTTCAAAGATCATGCAGTCGTTTGGTACGAAAGACAATCAGCTGATCTTACGAAATAAGGACCTCAACACCTTACTGACGGAGCTCGCGAGCACATATCGTCACAAATCAAACATATCAATGACAATCTACATCACACCTTATACGCGATCTTATATAATCATACATAGACACATGATAGATATTATACATTGTTACACTTCGTTTTATCGTAAAAAGAACGGAAGTAAGAAAAAAAGTGCCCTGGATACGTTTAGTATTGCACGATAAAATCGGAATGATCATGTCTTCTTTGTTCATGCTGTGGTATTTTTCAGAAACCAGGCACACTCCAACAGCATCACACAATTATAGCAATTATATGACCATCCTGAGGATGAAAAAATGAGCATGTGACTTTAGTTTAACACGAATGCATGTGAAGTTCCATCAAAGCGACGCATTTTTTTGGGGAGGACGATGACAACGAAGGGAAATGCCTGGGCAAAAGAAGTTATGCTTGTGTATGTCGGCTTTTTGTCAAGTACTGTCGTAAATGGTTGTGTAAAACGTGGAGATGTCATTGCCGTCTAGATGAAGAGGTGATAGTAACGATTATATCATATGGCTGTTGTGTGATACTGTAGATAGAGCTGATCAATATGCTGTAACATTAAACAGGGAACCCTCCCCCCTTGGAACTGGTTGATCGTTGTCACCAATTTTGAAAAAGAATCCGCGCGCCATTTGCATGTTCGCTGCATAACGCGTAAAGAAAGAGCATCGCAAGGTTCCATGTACGCAGCCTCATCGTTTGAGAATGTATCCTACAGCGAAGAAGGTGATGCGGATGCCGTTGTCCAGTAGATAGAGGGAAACGCCAAAGTTTACTCTGCCGCATCTTGCCATTTTCACTGCCTACACGTAAGAGCACCAATCTGTTTTTAATCACGTTATGATATCATAAGCACTCTGCAGTGGTTCCTCTAAGTAATAGTAGCCGTTTCAGCAAAGTTTTCCAAATAGCATCAGTATCCTACATACCTGAATCACTTAATCATCACCCGCAGACTTGGAACCAAATAGGCCATCAGGATGTAAAGTAACATAAAAGCTCAATGCCAAGGAATGTAGTATCCGTACTGCCTTCTAGCCTCCCGTAGGAACGTGGCGTCAAAACACTGGTTTTAACGGTGACATGAAGCCCCTCCCCAGCCGACTTTAACGCTACTAGCCGTGGATCCAGCCATGTTGCCAAGAAGACAACCCATCGTCTTCCAAGTCGAGTAAAGTATAGCAGTGCAAAGATGGGAAGCATATACTTTGTTCTCCACGAAAGGTCAGAGGGTGCATTTTTAAACCGAAGTCGCACCGTGAGCCCAACGTAATATCCGCGTACCACAACATGGCCTTCCCCCTTAAGACAGTACACTCCATCCCTTGACGTGCTGCTGTGATAATAGTAATATCGCCGAACGAGAGCCTATTTCTTTCATCAGTGCACTTGAAGGTGGCAAATCCTAAGATGATCACTTTACCTTGAGGTGTTCCCAATACCATTCCATTGATGCTTGCAAATAACCTTGTATTCATCCGATCCAGTATGTGCTGCTGCTGTTTCGTTGTAAGGCTCGCTAATTAAGTGGTCCTGCATTGTAGATCCAACACCATACATACCATTGAACCAACGTACAGCGTTCTTGCTTTGAGATCAATATCTTGCTACTGCCCACAGATACCATCATCCAACAAGTTCGATCTACCATGAACACAATGTGAGATGGGCTAAGGGAAACCAATCTAAACGCGCTTTCTTGCCAACATACCCAAAAGAGGCAGTGTAAAGAAGTGTTGTTGTGGACAGCTTGGGAATGAATTCACGCAACGCCTCCATTAGATCATATAAACGAGAGAACAGCAATCTACACACGAACATTAGTACCACAATGTCAAACTTGGATAGCAAAAGCGCTGCAGCGATTGACCGTACCTGTTGTATGGGAATGGAAGCTTGAAACATGGGTAGATTGCGCGCGTGCTTGTTGTAGTTGAAAGAGTCACCATTGACCACCGGTTCACCCATCTACATCTTGCATTATAGAGCATGACAGGAGTTAATGCGCTGTAGTGCGTCAATGGAGTGTGTCTCACCTTGAATGTGTAAAATGGGAGTGGAGAAAGGTGGGATGGACTCTTTTTAGTGCCTCTCGTCGTCCTTGATACAGCCACCCAGCCCCCCGCAGCTCCTCTTGTGAATATGCATACATGTATACCTCGATCAGTATGGATTAACTACTAATCGCTCTTTATGTATCTCTGGCAAAAGTAACACCAGTCTTGGTTATATGCAGTCAAACTCTCCAATGTGTAATTCTGCATCAAATGTGGACGTGCAAATACTCAAATATGGTATGTATCTATAAAGCAATTGTCTCTGCCATCATGGATAGCTTTCTCATCAATCGACATTTGTGTATGAAGAACCAACATTGCCAAGATCTATCAGCACCATCCGTTTGTGCAACCTGTCAACAACATGTGTAACCCATTCATCTCCTCCGCCAGTCAGACTCCTCTTACACTGCATCACAACGTATATCCTAAATGAACTAATAGATGACGGGAGAATAAAAGCTACACTTTCTTACAAGGCCGCCATTTGGGAAATGTGATTTTGGATCATCTGCTCGCATCCATGCAAAAGTGAAGGCCAACCAACATACAATGACAGTCGTCCTCTGATCACTGGTGCTGGCTCTTCAAACCCAATAATAATACTGTTATCTAAGGTTCTAGCGTATGTCTAACGCCAAAGAGCTATTCAAGTAACTACATAGGGTTCTATTGTTTACAGCATGTCCGATAATTATAGCAATGATAAACATTGAACGCGATAGTTCAAGTACTACTCCTATGATCTATGAATGGGTGGCAGCACCTCATCATCCCAAAAAAAAGTGTCCTTTAGCTTAATTAAGTATTGCCGTGACCCTTCAACTTTCTCGCCTGCCTCGTCACGTTTCGCTATTGGGTCTCATGCCTTGCAGCTGGGAAGCCGTTAATCACCACCATGGAAGTTGCGGTGTGGGTTCCCCTTCTGCCGTTATCGGAACTGAAAAAAATTAAAAGGTGGGGGCTCGCTTGGTCGAGATTGACTGCTTGAGTACTTTATGCACTTTTCCTATATTACCCAACAGTCTTGGATTTGCCATGTTCTCGTGATCCGATCATTCTCACTGCTTATTGAACACGCATAGCAATATTGAGAGTAGGTTGACAGCATGGGAAGTCACCTTTATGATAATGCGGATGTGCATTTATATGCGTATTATTAATTTCGTTGATAGAATTCTTATCACCTGCCCTATTTTGGCCCACGTATGATGCATAGACAGTGTTGCATTGAGCTCCTCAGACTTAATTATGGTATATGTGCCCCATCACTTTAACAGCTCATGCATAAATTTATCACTGCATCATCCCAAACACACAGAAATACCCACGCCCACAATGCACAATAAAATGTTGTTGTCGTCGCCCACCATATTCCCACATCTCTCTTCTCTATCATATTATTTGATTGCTTACAAGGTCAAATTTTCAAGGTTTTGTACGTATCCCATTTCTTGCAAGCTTTGTGAATAAGTGCTGATCTTTTGCGGTCTTTCATAGTGCTTTATTTTTATCCTACTCTCATTATCGTTGTATTGCGATATTGTATTCTTGTAACGAGATAAAGCCTGATCATGTTGCTTGATGAGTCACTACTCAATCTCAGCCCAACACTGGCGTAAGTTGAGAAAATCCGGGAGGTGCTGATGAAATTAATCGGTGTGCTACCTTTGATAATAGGCTTTACCCTCGAATCCAAGAAATTGTGATTGACCATGGAGATGACATCGAAGTGCTCTCTCGGCACGATCTGTTGAGCAAAAAGCAGATCTTATCGAAATTCAAGAGCCGTACTGGCTGCGTTACACGATCCAGGTCCAAAGACTAAAGGAGCCAATGCTGAAAACTGAAATACTGTACGACAATGACGTGAATCGAATACACAGCACAACGGACAGCGAGTAACATGACCTTTATTACGATGTCGAACTCTTTCTCTATACCGTAACAACTTAACAAGAAATGGTGACCATGATCAACGACAATCCTATAAGCATCAGCAGACGACAATGACAGCGCACGCGTGAACCAAGTTACAAGCAATACGTGTTACACGACAAATGAGTGTTGACACAAGGTGGATAAGGCCGCAAAATACAAAAATATACAAGGTTTCTTTTCTTGAGTACTAGTACCGTGTTTGGTTTTTTTTATGCAATTGTGAACTATATTATAGATGCGATTGATTTAAGAAGAGGTACAAAGGATTTTCTTGGTAGTTAAAAAGAGGTACAAAGGTGGAATAAATCTATACAATGAACCTTTAGATTCAAAAGTATAAGTATATGCCCCCCATCACTTTATCAGCCGATGCATTAGTTTTTTCAATGCATCATCCCCACCAGACAGAAATATCCACGTCCGCCACAATAAAAGGATGTTGTCGCCGCCCGTCACCCACACGTCTCTTTCCTTTTTCATACCTCTTTGATTGTTTACAAGGTCAAATTACCAAGGTTGTGACTTTGAGTATATTGGCATGCCTGGCAATCTTGGCCTTAATGCCATCCATCCAATACTCATCTAATTGCTGTTGGCGATGATACAATGGACATCCTAAATAGCGTACTGCGGTAGGTGATGTAGCATCATGCCCTGCTGCGCCGTATGTTGATGCTATGTCAATCTATTCCTGGAATGACTGCCCTGATAGGGACATGATAACGGGCAGCCTTACGACGAGAGAGTTGTTAACGAGTGAAATCGGGGTGCTCATACAGATTGTCTGTGGAAATGTTGGCATCGCGAGGTGCTCGGGAAGGTGTAACCGAAGACATGAAACATGCCCCTTTGTCCCACACGAGCGAATTTTTTCTCTGTTTCTCGACGAGCCACAAGTCAATGTGACCTGAAACTTTGTTTACGACTATAGAAGCAGTCCTTGCGGTCAACATTGACTAAGACGCCACAGCGGTCAGACGGAAGTCGAGTAGCCATGAACCTCTTGAGCACGTGATCTCGTTCATCTAGGCTTCTGTTACTCTTTTCTCAGCATTCTCCATGTCAACCTACCTTCAAATCGAAAAACTCAACTAGAAAAGAACCCTTGTTCTACAACTTTCATTAGTGACACAAGAACAAGATGATCCGAGAAGATATGAAATATGCCCCTTTGTCCTACACGAGCGAATTTTTTCTCTGTTTCTCGACAAGCCACAAGTCAACTTGAGCTGAAACTTTGTTTACAATTATAAAAGCAGTCCTTATGGTCAGCTTTGACTAAGGCATCACAGCGGTCAGAGGCAAGTCAAGTCATACAGTTGTGAGGATGTGATGTGATCTCTTAGTCTCCTCGCCTTGTAAGAAATTATGGTAACTGGTAATAACAGTGCAATGATCACGTGCAAGAAAAGGGTACAAAGAGCGCAAGACATTGAGTCGTTGCCTTCGTATAACGCCAACGATACATGTACAAAAATCCCGGGTAAATGTTAGTGCATACCAGGGTCAGTGAGATGTATGTATGTATGTGTGTATGTGTGTGTGGATAAAAACGTATAACAAACAAAGTCTGTGAGATTGCTGTTTACTCTGAAAGTGTGTGTCTGGGAAAAGAGACGTCTTTCTATCGATCTACCTCTGAGTGCTATAACTAGGCGGATGCTAAAGAGTAAAGCTTTTCTACCAATAACAAGCTATATCGTAAATGAGTAACGGGCTGAGTTGTATATGATGATCCACGCTTGTGTATCATCTCTTGTATGCTTATGTGCTTGTCTTTTGTATATACAATGATAAAGATGATGATAATGAATACATGATGTGTACCTTAACCGATCCATATACACGACAGTCAGGCGAACTTGTGGACCTGTAGAAATTGTAGCTGGGATAAAAAAAATTGAAACTTGGCTGACATAGGAGTACAAAACGTCCGATGGGTAAAGTATTTTCCCGGTGTAAAGAATACATAAAGACCGTAGGTTAATCGACCAAATGTATTGTATCCAATTTATTATCTTTTTCGTTTATTTCATCAAAGCTGATATCTACAACGGGACAAAAATATTCTTAATATTTCTAATTTTCTACATTACGTCAGCTATACAGAATTAAACAGGTGTTTGTAAATTAATCCTTCCTTTGAAACTCCCGAAACGATGTTAAATGTGTGGAAGCGACCTAAAGATGTTATTAAATTAGTATAAATCACATGTTGGACACCTTTGAGCACTAAATGTGACATCGAGACCTGCATAGAAGCCTCTTGAGGATACCAGTTACCCTCACTATAGCATCAATTTCATAGAAGGGAAACTCCTGGATACCTGTTAAGCCTAAATGTTGCACTGAATAAGTAAAGTAATGATTTATGTCCCTTGCGCGTCATTTTGACCTCTAAAACCGTCTAAATATTCATCCATTGGATGACGATTTGTGGACAACCCAGTTCGCACATAACGCCGGTGGGTTAACCCACCGACGTATTGTACATTTACCCACCGGACGTTTTGTACAGCCTGTGGATTGCGAATTAATTTTTTTTGTGGGGCTGGGCTTCCTACCACACCTCCAAGATTTTTTTGGTGGAAATTTTTTTACAACACTAAATCGGCTGTATGTTTAGCCGGACTCATTTTACTGACAGATATTAAATGCTGCCCAGCTGCCCATGGAACCATACCCAAGCTCCTTTGCGTCTTTGGCTCATTGCAACGTGAGAAATGCAGAGATCGCCAAAACGTTTTCTACATACAATCGTCGCGTCTTTATGAGAAAAATTGATTGCCATGCTCGAAACGTCGTTGTCTGTGAACATGAACTTCCACAGGGACGATCCCAAAAAAAATTTTTTTTGCTGATGGCGACATGGCGAAATCTGGTATTGCCCATCGCGAACTTGACAGTTGGTCATTAGCTGCTTTGAGCCATGCCGACCAGCTTTGTTCTAATAGGGATTCCATGGTTCATTGTCAAATTTTGACTTAGGGTCGTCATTATGGTTTCCTATGTGGGAAGCCCGATGCTGTATGAGATCTTTCCAATCTGCTCGAATTAAGAAAGCTGAGGGATGGAAATATGTTGGGCTGGAGCAGGAGTATCATTCCATTGTCGTGGTATAGAAAAAAAAAGTTGGAAGAGGAGGAAGTGGCTGTTAGCTGGCAATATATGAACTCATACATTGGGCTCTTCAGTCCTGCACAATTGTTGTGAAGTGTCCGCTGCTGGTCGTATCTCTAACACTCTCCTGCATTAGCGCCGTTGAGAGTGCATGTCCTTCTGTATAAGCCTGTTAGATGCAAACAATAAACAACAGCTCTTTCTTTCCTATTAAAGCTCCTTCGCAATCGGTTCATTGCATCGTATACGTTGCTACTTGTGTGAGTTGATGCTCAGCTCTTAGGGCGGTTGAGTATTACAGCAGTCCAAGATCGCATTACTACACAATGGGCTGTGTTACACAAACACGACCCTCCCTGCATCTGCATCTTTGGCTCCATCACTATCTACTTGACAACGAACAAAGAGTAGTTCTGTCACAGCTGAGCTCATCATTCAATTGATCACTTGTCAGCTGGTAGAAATAGATTATGTAATATCATTAAATTAAAACATCACAGCTAGTACATAGCTAAATCTGGGGTAGTTCTATATCTATAGCGTAGCAAAAACGGTCATTGTAGTGAGAGGTGTTTGAGTGTGTGTAGCCGTCCTCGTGGTTGTGATATCGGTGACTATAGGAGGTAGAATAGCCCAATCGCTGTGAAAGTCTGTGTGGAGTACATGGTCAGTATGCAAACGTGTATATGTTTTGGTGACAGTGATAGGTCTCGTTGAATAGATGTTGTGTTCGTGGGCTGTAAGTGTGTATGTTACATATTGGGTTTCAGTGTTGACAATCTGTGGGGCAAAGGTTGTCTCTGTTTTAGTGATGATAACACGAGCGGTAGTCGACTCCACTGGTTCCGTTGTTGACTCTTCAGGTGGAGTGGATGACGATTCCTCAGGTGGAGTAGATGACGATTCCTCAGGTGGAGTAGATGACGATTCCTCAGGTGGAGTGGATGACGATTCTTCAGGTGGAGTGGATGACGATTCTTCGGTTGAGCTGGGTTGCACCTCAGTTGTGGTTGCTGTGGGCACTGCAATGTTCACAAGAACTGGGAAACATCCTTCGAAATTATCCGAGCAATGACCACTGGGATCATCAGCATATGGCTGGATATGGGTACCTCTTGTCGGATTTTCCCAACTGTATTCTTTAGCAAGCACTTGCCCTGAAAAGTGTCCATTTTCGCCATCAATTACATGTCCTACATACCCTCGATTTAGAATAAAATTTTGGCTGATATACACTACCACCTACCATTATATGCCAGTACATAACCACCCATCACCTCCGTGTCACGGATTAGGGTAAATGACCCATCACGATCAAATCTTCCATCTGTATCCACGGGATAAAAGTTATAGATAATGTTGCAAGATAAGAAGCCTTGACTTGGTCTTGCTGTTGAGATGCGAATGCTGTGACCAGAATTTACAGGTACCTAAACATGACCCCATGAGATCGATATCAAGCCTGAATATCTGACCATCGTATTACGTTAATGACCACTGTATGTTCGTGGGTCTCAGGAGTCCACGTGGTGAAATCGTAGTCTGTTGGACCAGGCCATGATCCTAATCCCAAGAGCATATGGGATGGATCAGACAACTCTTCCGGGTTAGCGTCTCCACAATACATGGGGGTGATACTTTTGTCGCAAGTATCCATGATGAAAACGTCGTAATGAGTATGCCCTGGGTCAGGGCTTCTGAATACAGTGACCGTGTTGTCACTGTTTAGTCGCATGTTTGGATACCATTTTGCAAATAGTTCTGATGCCTGGCTGAGCTGATATTGCCACAATGTGAAGTTGAGTATACCGGTGTCCTGATCAGTGATGATACTACATCCAGCTGCCCTGCCACTTTCATGCACTTGTGCTGTATCACCACCTCCAGCTAAAAAGGCATCACCAGTTACTGAAATAGGGCCACCATCAACTTGTCCTTCTACCACCAAGCCATAGTTCCCAAAATAAGTCTCGTCTGACGAAGCGGGGCACGATGCACCTCGTTGAGTATTAACATTAATCCCAGGCGAATCCATATTGCCTTGTACTGCCAATGGCCCTGGAACTGAACCCCCACCAGATCGAAAGTCACCCAGAAACACGCCGGAAAAGCGACGCACCTTGTTTATATTGTCTGTTAACGATAATACATCTACCGCTTTGGTCACTCCAGCTGTACCTGGTTACCCATGAAATCCTCATTATACGGTGGACATTGCAGTCCTAGAAGTACTGGAGTCTCCTCTTGTCGCTTGTAGAGTAAAGGATTTCTTTGAGCAACAATCAAAAGGACAAGATGAGAAATAGCAATTATTATAAGTGTGAACATGGTTTGTGTATAGTGGTTTCTGTCAGAAAGAGATATTATGAATTGGAATGTGCTTGTACTGGAATGTAAATGCTGTTGCTGTGTAACTCAGCAGTTTTGCATGAATGATTGTATCTTCTCTTTTTTAGCGAGCAATGTTTTCAATATCAACCGACGCAATCCAATGTATTTTTCAGTTACCTACGATCATAAAGCATGTGGTTCTCTGGCAATTCAGCATACAAGGGCCCAACTAGTGTACGAGAAGTAGTACACAACCATCTGGCACTGTGGCGCATAACTATTACATCGACATGTGCTCAATAAGGAGGTGTGACTTTTAGCAACAGAGCATCTACAGAAACGTTTTGATTTGACTATGGTTAATGAATACATATGTCTTATATATGGCTCTTATCCGTGAAAGCGCATGATATGATTCCAGGGTTACTGCTGGAAGAGGTACTGACCTAAATTTACTTTACACGAAGAACACATAGACGAATCGTCGGTCGTTCTTTATTCCTGATGAATTCGTGGTTGTTTTTAAAAGTGCTCGTTAGGCTAATTCCATATGTTCAGCGAATGAGCGATCTTTAGTACAAGAGAGAAGAGATTGCAGAATGGCACCGCTAATCATCGTGCCGTAAAAATCCTCGCGGCATCACTGCAGGTCTAGGACGGAAAAAATCAAGATCTAGTTGCACTATTAACCTCTAACGTGCAGCATCATAATACTATTTCTAATCGATGGATGCATTGGAAAGAAAAAAACATATACTCAGTGACAGCTGATAGCTGCTAAGGATTAACTTGCTGTCTTGGTGTATGGGAATACAACGTGGTATGTCGACAGGATGAGCTTGCAGTGAGTGATTTCTGCCATTGGCAATGAAGCAAGCAGTCAGGGAAGAAAACTTTCTGACAAGCCATAGGTCAGTGGAACTTCTCTAATTTCGGTTTTCCACGGTCATACTTCTGTCAGACAAAAGCTGTATAGCAAACCGATTTTATTTACTTTCACGTGGACTACCCGCAATAATGAAGGTGCTGTAAATTAGATAACGGAAACAGAAAAAGGAGTATGTAATCGAAGCTCGTAGGTGGGTCAGTTTCTACCATATGGGAAATTGATATCAATAGTGCTACGGTGTACCAGCCACGATATGTGCAAAGCTTTTAGATGTCTTCCCGGGAAAAGAATTAATGGGGTTAAAGTGAATCATGCAGGCGGGTGAACAGTACCTTTTATTAGCTTTCTTACGACGCACATCACGTCATCTTTCCTGGATGAAGAACGATCGAATGTACGTATTCACTAAATCTCTATATTACGATGATTTGACAGCATGGGTGCTAACACAGTGCTTGTTTCGCCTAACGGCTGTCATTTTTTTTCAGGGGGACTAGGTGGTTCTAGACAACCATCTACACCACTCCCGAAAATGTGAATAGATTATTCATAGATATGCGCCCTATGATCTCCACAATTTGTCTTTTAAGTTTCTAGACACGCTCTTGAGGATGTCCGAAGCTTGCTTAGTGCATGCAACCCAAAAAGGTAGAGTTCACGTAGCATGCATGAAATGCGTGGTTCGGATAAGCGGCAAACCTACTTGAACCTCCGATGGTCTTCCTTTCTTTCCATCATGATGGTGTTAGTTGACATTACTCTCACCAACATCTCTGACAATCTTACTGAAAATGATGACATAAAAATGTCATCAGTGACGCATCAATATGATGGGAATTTATATGTGCAAATGGGTCGGCTCGTATCGACAAAACACGTGCACTTTTAACTTTTTTTTTCTTGGACTGGAGGGGCACAAAGACCAAACATGGCAAGTGACCGATTGGATTATGTGGTCACGAGGAAGTAATAGAAACATCATACATGTCGACGCCCTACATCTCGTATGCTGATAGCAAATAGCTCTGCCCTTATCTTCCCATGGCATAATCGTGGGAAAAAACGATACTGGCACATGTCTGACCTAGCAAATGTTCTACTCATAGTTAATCTCTGTTGTCTGACGGTCGTATATCTATTATCTGTAACACAGCAGAACTTCATTTATGCTCCAGATCTAAATGGAATATAAAACGAGCCCGCAAAATGAGACAGATTTAGTGGCGCTACTATGGTTGAAAAATATATGGAGAACAACAAAGGACCTAATCTAGAGACCATATCACTCGGTATGTGCTTGCCGCTAAACTCGAAATATGTTTCTAACTTTACCCAATCACATTCTTGATCCTTCACTACACTCAAGAATCGTGTGTAGACAAAAAGTGGCCTGCAAGCGATCCCATTGATCGGTCCAAAGGTGGCAGTGTGTTTGGTGCCTTTTACAACATTGTATGCTGCGTTTGTGGCACAGGAATGCTGGGCTTATCGCAAGCAGTTGCCCGTGGAGGATGGGGTGCCATTGCGCTACTTCTACTCGCATGGTGGATGGCCACAGTAAGTCTGATTAAATTGAATCATACATATGGCGTCAGCGCGTCAGGCCCATGCTTATCAAATATGCATAGTACGGTTCCATCATTCTTATCAAATGCTTGTATCATCCACGAAGACAAACTATGCGTATTGGTACCTTCAAAGGAGTTGCGGAAGACGCATTTGGGAAGCTGGGTGGATGGTTGTCTTTTTTTTTCACCTCATGGGTGCTCTTAGGCACTCCCATTCTTTATATGGTACTGATTGGGCAAAACATGAATCACCTATGCCGTGGCACAGTTGGTGAAATTGGTAGCATCTCATGGACAATTATCTGGGCTGTCATCATAACTATTCCTTTCGTGTTGATGAAGAATATGAAAGAGATAGCGTGGACAAGCTTTGTGGGAATGGCGGCATGCTTTGTAAGCTCGTTGATGGTGATCGTTATGGTGGGTATCGACTCACCCACACATGCCGCGGATGCTGTGCACTCCAACATTGTTTGGGAAGGTTTTCCAACGTCTCTTGCGACCATTGCATTCAGTATGGGTGGCAATGTCATATATCCTAATGTTGAGGCATCCATGCGTCGACCTAGGTCATGGCCAATCACAGTCATCACAGCAGTTACCACATGCGCCATGTTGTATATCGCTATTTCAATTCCTGGTTACTATGTGTATGGAGAGGATGTAAGCAACCCGCTGTATAATAGCTTACCTGAAGGTGCTGTGAAGCTCGTCGTTATCGTCCTGGTGACAACCAACATCCTTGTGAGTGTGCCGATCTTCCTTATGTCATTTACTCTCGACGTCGAGTTCATGGCCAATATCACCGTCGCAAGATTGGGGAAATGGCGTGAATTTGTGTTTAGAGCTATTATTCGCATATCAATTATGGTTTTCTGCACAGTCGTTGGGTGTGTTGTACCATACTTCGACTTGCTCATGAGTTTGTTCGGTGCTTTCGGATATTGCACAGCCATTTTCATCATCCCAGTTAGTATACAGACTTTATTCTCCTGTCAGTCATATGTCGTATATTAACAAATCGCAACAACCAGGTAATGTGCTATTGGCGCCTAACCGGCTTTCGGAACAAGCCAATATGGGAGAACGCGTGGTGTATGTTGATGCTTGTGTTTGGCATAGTTGGTTTGGTTTTTGGAAGCTGGGGTGCAATGGCGGATCTTATCCAGGCCTTCCGTGACGATGCTGCTTCTGCTACTTCCTAGAAAAAAATGTGTATAAATTATCTCATTTTCGTTAATGAATTTACATGTATATGCTCGGTCAGCTCACTTCGTTTGCAATATAGCTTGCCTGTTCAATATTTATTACAACTTTTGTACTGTTGCATAAAGATAGAGATCGACCCTCGGATGTATCACCAAGATGCATCAACCCATACCATATTCTGCCAGGGCTCCAACTTCCATCAAAGCTTCGCTGCTTTTCCTTGCACCTCTTCGGGCCACGAATGCAGAGCAAGTGTGCTATGTTTTCTTCATTCTGCTGAACTGATATTTTCCATTGGGGGCGCGAAAGACGTATTCTTATGTTGTACTTTTCCCCCTTCTCCCTTTTCGCCTCTCCTCTCTCCTTCTGGTAGTTTTAATGTCTCGTTGAAGCTTGAAGGTAGGTTGTGAAGATGTGAGGCTGAATACTATCATATTACATTGGCTTTACTGGATGCCATTCTTTCTGATACATTCAGCTCCTACTGTTCTCTATTAACCCTTTCCCTACTAGTACCATCCCCTTTACTATTACCAACAAGCCTTTATTTGTATAATACATGAAGTAGATTAAATGTCCACGCTTTTTTAAATCAGCAGTAGCTGCTGGGATTTTCGTCCTCCTTTCCCGAAATAATGACCATAGACGCATCTCCAAACGTGCTAACATCAGTAGCGAGCATAATGGCGCCCGAGCTGCCCTTGATACTCTCTCTTATTTTCGGTGGATGTTGCAGCAATGTCTTCGCTCTTGAAGTCATTGTCAAGTAAGGAACGATCGTTGAAGAGATTTCGCGCATCACACTCAAGCAGTATTTCGTTGACATAGAGATGTACCGAAAAGTGGTGAGTATATTTATGTCCTTGTAGTGTTTGATATCAACGGCGATAGCGAGGCTAATAAGGTTATGGCTATCAAGGACACTTGGTGACTTTTGGACAGTTTCTATTTGTTGCACTGGAAGGTTTAAGGCACCAATTGGAGTGGGGAGAAGGACTATTGCCTATACGTTTAAAGAAGACCAAAGTGCCTTTGTCACGGTGGATGCTCATGGTGGCATTATTCTTCGCAGTCTCTGTACTCAACAATCTTGCACTTGGATACCGGATATCAATGCCCTTACACATCATTTTCCGCAGTGGTGGTTTATTTACTAGCATGGTGATGGGCGCACTCGTTCTACGGAAACGATATCCTCTCGGTCAGGTGGTCGGTGTAGGACTAGTCACTCTTGGTGTGATCTGGGCAACGTTGGATAATGCGGGAATGGATAATGACTCTCAGGTAAGGGCGTGTGAATCAATACTTCAATAGCACGGGCGGGGGCTGATGTATACTAGGAAAATGCAGGGTCAACAGCCGAGTTTATGACAGGCATTGCTATCTTGGTGGTGGCTATGATTCTATCAGCCTTGATGGGCTTGTTACAGGAACTCACTTATAAGAAATATGGCAAGCAGTGGCGTGAAGGATTATTTTATACTGTAACTATTCAACCCCAATCTTGAGTCCTTTTTCACTCGTATTAATCAAGTACATAGCACTTTTTGGCGCTTCCGTTCTTCATGCTATTTTATAAGGACCTGGTAGCCAATGCCACCATTTACTCATCATCTGCCGTTGCACCATTACCGGCACTCTTTGAGCAAGTGCCTGTACTGGGTCATGCGCTGAATACATTGCTGCCGACTCCGATTCATGACATGCTTAACCGTATCCAAATACCCAAGTTATGGGCTTTTCTTGCTCTCAATGTTTTAACCCAGTAAGATAAGAGGATCGATCGTATATGAATACCAGAAAGATTTAATTTCCCGTTTAACATAGGTATGCGTGCATTGCAGGCGTGAACAGGATGACCGCAGTGGCAAGCTCCTTGACTTTGAATCTTGTACTTAATCTACGCAAATTCACATCACTTTTATTATCCATATTATACTTTGATAACGAATTTGGAACAGGTGCTAAGATGGGAACATGTCTCGTGATTGCTGGCACCGTCGTCTACACGCATGCTGGCATTCGACAATCCAAAACTAGTGTTTCGAGTAGAGAAAAGACTAACTAGCATCATATAAATCATCTTTATTGTATATCAGTATCACGAGGTATCCGTGTTTCTTTCGAAACCGCACCCGAACAAAATAAAAGCCTGATTCGTATGTTAACATATGGTCTATATTGCGAGGTGTATTGTTACAGTCATCACTATGTGATAAGGCATGTAGCTATGGTCATATTGGATCATGCGTACGTACGTATTAATCAGGAGATGATATGCAAAGACCAACGTGTGTCGCTTTGTTATGATGGGTAATGTTTAACCGATATTCTCAGTGTCGTCTGCCATACGTGTGCAGCTGTGCACCACCTACCACATAATGTACATCCCCATTGTTACGAAGGTGACCTGTCATTGTTGTCAACCTAGTTTCAATATTAGTATGGGTGTTCGTTAAGCAGCGACGATGTCCAGACCGCCTTTGATATCAGCCACCTGGCATTGCGCAATATCGTGTTTAAACATGTAAAAGAAAAGATGGTGCTAGAGACATGGTGTAAACTGTAAATACCAAAGCCCCAATCGTCACTATCCAAACTTATATAATTGTAACTGGCATTTAATATCCTCCTTCACACTATTCTCCAACGTGTGTTGTAATCCCCATCCTAATATTAAACACAAGCATGCATTTTCAAGTGTAGTTGTATATTGTTGCAAGCTGTTGTTTTTATAACAAGAAGAGTTGGCTACCAAAAAAAACTGTTATTTGAAACACCCAGCACTAGTAGTCTTATAGAAGAAAGGTTTGAGCACTGAATGGCAACCGGTTCTGGCATTGCTCTTTCATTCGGTTGTGGAAGTATGTGTCGTCTGCCGTGTGCCTGTGCATGTGCATGTGCTCTGCCAAAAGAATATGAATATCAACAGCACACTTGTACCACTAAGTTTCCCATCCCCAAATCGTTCTTTCACTTAATAACGAAGCTCAACAGTGCTGTTTCTGTGATTGAAGCCTCCATCTAGTATCGCAACGACTGAAATGACAACATATAGAGTGTACAAGTAAAGCTCACTTGCAAGGCTGAAGCAGCGGGGAAGTTGGCTTTTCAATTCTGAGCCTGAAATTTATGCAGAGAGCTCACTGGCACTTCGCACTTGGCTCTAAGAAATACTTTTCTGTCTATCATCACATTCACACATTCCAATACTTCTAGATAAAGTCTAATGTATCTTCTACTTTTCTATAGTAGAAGTATAGTGTATAGTAGTGGTAGCTGTAGAAGTGTGAAGGTTGCTAGGCAACAAGGCAAGGTTGATTCAAAAAGCAGGCTCAGATCCAGTAACAAGAAAGAAGACAATGACTAGACTAAGAATGTTAGATCAATTGTATAAGGATATCCCGTATACAACTAACCTGGTAACAAGAATCAAGAACAAAGGTAACAAGGAACAAGGACAAGGACAAGAGCTACAATGATGCAAGAGCTAATCTATAATAGAAAGGGTGGCCGTTAGGTACACAATCACAACACGTCTGTGCAAGACCACGTACCAAGCGACAAGACAAAGACAAGGATCAATGAGCAAGATATCAAGGCTATGACTAGGCAAGGACAAGAGTAGAGCACAAAGGCACAAGATAATCAGACTGAGGTTTATTAGATACGAATGATAGCTTATTTATAATAAAAGGAAGGAATGATGAGAATGAGAATAAGAACGAGGTATGCAAGTAAACATCCGAACAATGATCATGACAAGAAGTTAGTAGCTTAGTAGTAGTAGAGTAGTAGTAGTATGTAGCTAGTAGGTATAGGTGTTGTATCCTGGTACACATTCTCACATTTGTCAACCTGCTTTCTCTATCATACGATGGAATTCCCCTATCACCCGAATGAAGGTTTACCTTGTCATCACCAACCTTATCCACATTGGTCACCTATTGCTATATACGTACACGCTTCATCACTGTAGCACCCGTTGCATGGTTGTATCACACACGCCTTCTCGGTATACTCCATTAGGAAACACACACACACACACCCTCTTCAACCACCATCATCCTTAAAGCTATAAATACGCTCAACAACCACCACTTGAATAAAGGATCAATCATATTATTGAGTCTCGTGACCATTAGTCTCCTCTTCTTATATAAGTGATATTACAATAGGTAGTAAGCACTAAGCAGTAGTAGCTGCGGTAGCAGGGAAGGACGGCCGCTGCCACCATGGCAAAAAAAACATAGTCTTTGTTTCTGCAGTTCTGCCAGAAGAATCAAAATTTTTGCTACTATGCTATAGCTACTAAATATGGCAATTTGTGGGCTATCATGTAACTCGAGATACAGGAATCAGAACCGAGCTTAGCTCAGTTGGTAGAGCGGAAGACTGTAGTGTACTGCCATCTTTAGGTCGCTAGTTCGAATCTGGCAGCTCGGATTTCATGATAACAACCAGCTTCAATAGCTGGGATCATCTTTTTTCTTTCGGATTTCGGTGGATCACGTGACTTGGGTCGTCATTTTGTCGTATATCCTTTTGCGTCGTCTGGCGGTATGGCACCGTAGCCAGGGATGTAAACACCTCTTTACAACTACCCGCTCAATATAGACAAGAACTATGATTCACCGGATCAAAAGCTAAAGATTTATTCTCGGCGTTGCAGCAGCCTTTTATAAAGGCTGCTCAGCACCGCAGCATGTGCAACATTACAAATCTAAAATATCATCCGACAATTTTGTATTCGTGTCCACACATGAATATAATCACAGAGGATAATGGCGCTACACAGGCAAATCGTCAATGAAAATAAAGAGAACGTAAGACAATGATATGGTCTACTATTTATATTGGTTGGGTGGTGCTAAGTAATAATATCAGGCGCAGCATGAAGATAAGATGGTTGTATACAAAAAGATAATACTGACCTAGAAGATCCAATATGCTGCTGAGATATCGCGTATCTTTTTTTCCGTATCGATGATTCCACACAGCGAAATGACAGCAAGCGATTTGATGGATAACATTTATTCATATGTTATGGTTGGGTATATAATGTTATACTTATATCAGGAATGTAGCCTGGATCAGACACAGATATGTGTGTTATTCTGAAGCTGGTAATTACATTACTAGGAGCTTGTTTACTGACACAATCCGCAATGCGGAATAAGAAGCTTACAATACACAGTAGCTTACAGTACAATGTTGGCTTGCCAGTAAGCACGAGATCGAAGGTAATGCAACGTCAACAGCTGATAAATCAACCTGCCATCATACGGAGAGAGATGTTTGCACATAACTTAAAGATGCCCATCCCAAACCTAATTCAAATACATTTCCCAACTTTGGCTTCTTGTACGTGCTACGATGGTCAATCGGCGTCTACGATGAACATAGATATCAAGGTCTAGTGTACTAGTACTGGATATGAATAAAGCCTTCAAGTGCTATGTGCATAAGCGCCAAACTTTGCAATTTAATCTGGTGAAGGTCATCTCAACAAAAATATGGTAATATATACTAATCGCTAAAGCAAATTGACGTTTTGTGTGGCAAAATTGATGCAATGTTCCATCTGGGCTTCAATAAAGGATTATCTAAAGCGGGTGGTGCAAGTAGCTAGGCCTCGTCCATTTATTGACTAGACCCCCGTTCTAATGAATGAAGAGGTGTACAAGCGTGTTCGCGATCGCGTCAAGGAATACAATTTGTCAGAACAAGAGATCCGAGCCATCGACAAGGCTAGACGAGAAGTGAATACTCACAGTACGCCGATTCCTTTGGTCAAATTCTGAAAACATAAACGCTGACATTGTGGTTCGTTATAGCTACCTTGGGTGGATTCACTGGCGCATTGGCTGCTTTCTTCTTAGGTACATTGGTGCAGACCCCCATTGACCCACGAGCTAACAGTGCAAGCAGGTAAACGGAAGCGGTTTGCGCCGTTGCAAGTTTTTGCCCTTGCAGGTGGAGGTTTCCTCATAGGTTCCCAAATGGGCCTTATATCGGGTTCGCTGGCGGGCGTGAGAGCTATCAAAGAACTACCAGATCCACAACGTTTAGTCAATCTTGTCCGCGAAGTACAGTAAGCTATTGTACTATGAAAAGGCTATGTTTTGTCAACTTACATGTGACCTACAGAAAGGAAATGATACAATCCCGTGGCCAGCCATCGGCGTTACCGCAGGCACCGCAACGAACAATTGACTCTGGCTCGGCACAAAACGATAGTGTAGACAACTCTTATTTCAATGAATTCTCATTGGATGAGACAGAAGACCATAACCGGTTGTCAAATGAGTTCGAAAGCGACAAAGATGGTATGTGTCGATCAATTCAAGTTATTAAAGATATCGGAACATTCATTACGAACTTGTATTTGCAGCACCTGAAAAGCAGCAAGAGCTCTTAAATTCAGTACTTCAGCAGCAACATCAGCAACAAAAACCACGTCAAGAAAGCGCTTGGGATAAGATACGGGCTCAAAATGCACCCGATAACACATGGGCTCGACTACGAATGGAAGCACAAAAGAATCCCGATGGTATAGATGGTCGCACTCAAACACGTGCTGATGTTGCAAGGGACTTACAAGAAAGGAGTAAAAACGAAGTGGATAGTCTCCCAAGGACTCGTGAGGAAGTAGAACATCGCCACAATGGTCCTGTACGTACTAATCGTTGGGGTGACCCTATTGAATAAAAAGCATGAATGGTGGATTGATAGAATATTGTACTCTAATATTATGAATTGCACTTTTACATGCGTCTAATGACCCTACACCTTCCTGAGATTTCCTCTCATCAAACAAACCAAGACAACTCTTTATACCTCTTCATGCAGCCATATTACCTAGTATACACTTTTGCCTCTAATTCTAACAATATAAATTGTATTACAGTTTATACAAACACACTTGCAGCTTGCTCCATGACAAATTTTGTCTTTGGGTGACAGGAACCAAAAACGACCGAGCGAACTTGGATGGCATGATCAAAAGCACTTTTTGCTTCGTTGCGATAGCGCTTCTCCAATGGACGACGACCGAGAGCATTGTACTTTTCTGCCATTGTCTTGCATAACTCCCCAAGATTTTGGTAAAAATCTGATATCTCAGCTGTGTTTCTCGGCAAGTATTGTTTAGCGTATTTCTCCATGGTTTCGACAATAAAGCGATTCACATCGATAGCTCCTGCGATATCATCATTATGCCGTAGACAGTTCATGAGCGGAATAGATGCATTTAGTCTCAATGCATTTTGTGGGTGTAGATTGCAAGCTTCGTAAGACGAGACTTTGGCTAACGACTGGAGCTTGGACTGTGCTCGTCGGTAGTCGCGATGCTTCCGTAAAGATATCATTCCTTCCATGTAAATCTTTTGGGCTTGTTCGAATGTGGTTTGCAACGAGCGAGCAGCTGTTTTATTGCTGCATTTGGCACACTTGTATTCTGCATTCTCGCTTATTTTGACGGGTAGGTCACCAGCTTGTATGTTATCCATGGTGGAAGGTGGAATTACATAAACATCTTCATGACACGCTTCACAAACGACACCAGTCAAGTAGCGATCTGTTGATGCTTCAATAGGTGAGGTGCACCGCTTACATTTGCACCAAAAGTGTTTCGACCCAAGCAAAACCTGTCGACGCTCATCGCGCGGTGCATAAAGATCAATATAGCTTACAGTCAACTCCTCCTCGCGGCTGACAGGACGAATGGTGCGAAATGCTAGCTGACCATTTCGCAGACCCACAAAGGCACAATTGGGGTTACACGCATGGTTGAAGAACATGGCACCTAGTGGAAACAAGCCAAATGCAACATCTGTGTTACGCCCTTGGCTATCTCCGAGACCGTGTGCGTTTGAGTTAATCCTATTAACCGATCTCGTTAACACTACCATACATAGGTATCGTAATTGTGCCTACCTGCAAGCTAACGTTACAAAATCATCCACAGGTATACGCATTGATTCTTCCCACTCTGACATGAGACGTTCCGATGCCTCAGCTACCACTCGTATAAACGCTTTGTCTGCTTGTTCACGGTGGCTAATGAGATCATTGGTGCACCAAAAAGGTGTGGGGCGCTCAATTTCATTCGAAGGTCGTTGCTGAAATGCATCATTATTTTCAACGTCGCGTTGTCGACGTGCAAGCAGAAGAGTAACGAGTCGCAGCAGGTCCGGCTCAACACTTGTAGCATGGCCAATGCTATCAATTTGTCTCAAAGTTGAGCAAACCAGTGTATGCGTATCATCCCGTCCCAGACATGCTTCCGAGCAATAAAAGGCTTTACGACAATCCTGACACATTAACTTGGTTGTCAACACATCGAGACATACGTGACAGTGTTGATCTGCGAACTCTGAGCGAACCACGTACGCTGTTGCTTGCTCCAAACAAACAGTAGTGCCTTCTGTCAATTCCTCGGCAGCAGCAGCATGTCGTCCTTTGGTTTTGGTGTTGCGTAGCATGACTGGGAAACTTTGCATTGCTTGTTTGTAATATGGATTCACTTCAGCAGGTGTTCCTCGTGAAGGCTTTTTCTTTTTCTTTTTCTTGACACTAGTGGTATTATCACCGGTTGCCGTTGTTGTATCGGGGTTGGCATCATTGTTGTTAGGTAGGTGTTTGGAAATCTCCCTGCACTGTTCTTTTGATGCTGGATAATCGTCGATTTGTGTAATGGATGATGGCATGGGTAAAAAATCTTTTGGAAAAAAAAACAAAAGTGTAGACTTCTCATCCAGGGCTACGATTGATCTATAAAAAATCCAGATTCTACCGATTCGACCTCACCAGATGACGTAGCGGCATCAAGGTTTTCTTTCCGTGAACACGTTTCACAAATCACATACAAACAACAGTCAGAATATATGGCAACCTACATACTTATGATATTATGTCGCTCTCAATTTGCTATCGATCAACGCAAAAAGCTTTCATTTGAGCTAGATCCTGCGAGAAACGAAGCCTGCAGTTTCTCGGTACAGTTTGCCGTGTAACCATCGAACTTAAACCCCGCAAGGGAGCTGCTGTGCGATGGTGCCAAGTGAAACGTTTAGTATGCACATTTGATGGATAGCAACGCATTTAAGTTAAGAGAGAATTACAATATAGGATTAAAGTAGATCAACCAGTAACAGGATTGTATAAAACCCCCATTCATCGAAATTATTGGATAAAGCATAATTCATATCCTCGTACTATATTCCCAGGGATATTGTAGGTATGTGTGCCGGCAATGGATGGATCAAGTCAATATTAAGCGCAGTATTGATTGAGATGCATTAAGCTTAAATGCCCAATATCTAATCGAGACCTAATAGCACAAAACCTCCAACTATGCTATGTGAGAAACTTTTCAGTAGAAAAAAGTGGGGAAAAGAGTTGTCATGTTTGCTCAAATATACAAATATCGTCTCCGTCATTTTGGTTAAAACCGAAAAGCCCAAGCATTTCTGATGCAGTGATTGAACCAAGTGATTTTATTCATGTATTAGCATGATTCAGGCTTTAAATACGAAGACCTCCATTCCATTTAGCGTAAGCAAGTACAAGCACTACCCCCGTGACAACGCCTAGACACATTCCGTGATTACTATCTTGTCTTTTTCATACCACTACCAGCATAGGTCTGTTTAAATACCTTGGTAGAAGCCAAGTGCGCAAGGTGACGTTAAATAATTCTCTGCTTCATGCATTTTTGGTCCAGCCTTGCGACGCAAATCGTCAAGTTCAGCACGGAGGCGAGACACTTCATCTTGGGCAAAGCCAGATGCCTTTTCAATGTTCTCTTGAGCGATACCAGAAGCCTTGTCAATATTCTGGTTAACCTTCTTCTCAGTGTCTTTGGAGGTTGACATAGTTTGTAAAATACGATAAAAGGAAGAAGGGTTAAAACGATGTCTGAAGAAGTGCAGGGTTTTAAGAGTTTCGGATGCATGATACAAACATGGACGAAACCAATCAATTTCGAGCAAGATGCATACGCCCCTGTCGCCTTGCATTAATGAAATGCCAGTGCATGACGCATACGCTTGACCGGATTTTCAGCAGACGTATCGTGGTGAACAACATGTGTGTAGATACCGTAGAAACTATTTATTATACGCATATCGCTTCCAAATACGTTTGCTTAGATCAGTAGTCAAACCACTCATATCACTCTGTTCGATCATACATATCATACTAGTAAGCATCGCATTGAACGGGTCACAGGTATAAGTTTGGAAGGTGTTGACTATAGAGTGATTCTTTGAATATAGATTACTCGTTTCCATGATATTAGGATGGTGTGCTTTCAGCTATAGCTGTCTCTTTTTTTTCTTCAAGCGGGCCAATGACTGTTGACCGGCTTTTCATTTTCAGAAAGACTAGACTGACTGCCAGGAGCAGAGCCATTTGTACCCTTGAAACCCTCACTTTCACTCTCCCAAAGGAAAGCTTTGCACGCTTCAACTGCTGCAAATTCAACTCGGGATTCTTCATCAGGAGACTTCCAAGCCTCTTGTGGAAACTCAATAGCTTTACAACCTTACTTCAACATGATGCACAAGTTATTGGACGATCGCAGCTCAATGTCCCCCAGTACACCTCACAAATCCAATCTGCATCAGCCCAGAGCAAAGAATCCCTCACAAGGACAGGTATTGTTTGTTTTTATGTAGCGGATAACAAAAGTTAAAGGCTGTTCAAAGCTACTGCTTGGTTGTATTTGTTCTCTAATTTTTTTTTGTTTATCATGACAGCTTGCGGCTCTTTTACACGAAAAGTTGGACTATGAATATGATCTATTTGCACCTGCAGAATCTACGTCGTCCGCCTCATTTTTCCAAGAGGATAATAATCGCCCAAACAGTGCACCACCTGTGGATCTTGGTAAAATCGAACCAGGTTTGCGTCCGCATATGCAACCTTGGCAACTGTGGGAAAGAAGCCCTGCATCAGATAGCCGTGGTAGGAATATCAGGTATATTATTAGAATTACATCCATTGACTCTTGACTATAGAATATATGTTACCAGGTGCCCGGAAAGAGACTACAAGCGCCGCTGGACGACCGTATCAGAAATATGATGATATCATGCAGAAGGTACGTATTTATTAGCATGTAGGATTGTTATGAGTAAGACTCATAACATGGTGATAGGATTTCTCTACTGGTTCATCTTCCCTGAATGGCCTTTCACGTCCTCGCTCTCAGCTTGCACGTTCTACTACGCCGATCATGGAGAATGCAGGCTTTGATCCATCACAGAAACGTTATCCTGAGCATGCCATGGATCTTGGTGGCTATCAGAAACAGACAACATCATCATTTGATTTAATGGAAAGCCATGTAAAGAATGCCAATGTGCTTAATCGTAGCCATCATTTCCAACATGCTATTCCAACACCACCATTGAATCCAAACCTGAGTCAGCATTCGCCTCCATTGCGATCAAGTTCAACACCGCCCAGACCTAATGGAGTTGGCCTTCACACGCAAGGAAATATGCCGGATCAGACCGACCAACTTGGCAAACAATTAGGTTCCATGATGCTTAATGATGAGGTATGTTGGAAGTAATTACCTTCGAGTGATTGACTTCAAGCTGCTGATATCTATATCCATGCTTAGGATATATATGGCTTGCCTGATCAACAATCAAGTCCCTATTGGCAACGTCAGCAGCAATCTCCTGTGCCAAATTATTACGATGGAAGTGCTTTATCCGCAGCACCTGGTCTTCTCTTACCTTCAGGTCTTGATCTTTCGGGTGACGATGCGTTAACTTATGGGCGGCTTGATTACATGGACCCTGCAGGATATGGTAGGCATGCGTCACTATTCTGTGAGGATGATTGATGGCTAATATCTTAACAATAGGCATGCCAATGAATGACCGAAAGTTATTGCAACAACAATTACTTATCCAGCAGCAACAACAACAACTTCTTGCAGCAAGACAACAATTGTTGCTTCAGCAGCAGATGCAAACGTTGGACTCACCACAATTGAATCGCTTGCGTGCCATGGCTTCTAACAACGCACCACTACGTGTATCTCAGGATATGGCTCTCAGTATTCAAAGCAGGCTTTTGACAGAATTCAGAAACTCTAAGAGCAAAAAATACGAGCTTAAGGTAAGTCGTTATTATCTATCCCCTAATGCATACAACTCACATATGGACACAGGATATTGCTGGTCATATTGTTGAGTTTAGTGGTGATCAGCACGGGTCGCGATTCATTCAACAAAAGTTGGAAACAGCTAATAGCGAGGAAAAGCAAATGGTGTTTGAGGAGGTCCTCCCTAACGCGCTTCAGTTGATGACCGATGTGTTTGGAAACTACGTCTTGCAAAAGTTTTTTGAGCATGGCAATCAAGCGCAAAAGACAATTCTTGCCAAGCAAATGGAAGGCCATGTAGTATCGCTTTCGTTACAAATGTATGGGTGCCGCGTAGTTCAAAAGGTTGGTATAAATGGGTAGAACGTTTGAAACAGCATTGCTAATTCTACGTATCTATAAAGGCGCTGGAACATGTATTGACCGAGCAACAAGCGAGACTTGTTAGTGAATTGGATGGTTGTGTTTTGAAATGCATCAAAGACCAAAACGGTAATCATGTTATCCAAAAGGTAAGCTTGTAAATTTGTTATTGAGAAAAGCTACTTACACTTTTTTTCACTTTGCAAGGCTATTGAGCGTGTTCCTGCGCAATACATCCAGTTTATCATTGATGCATTCCATGGACAAGTGTATAATTTGGCAACCCATCCTTACGGGTGTCGTGTCATCCAGCGGATGTTTGAGCACTGCAGCCAAGTGGAAACAGTAAGTGCTATTGTACTCACAAATTGGAAAGAGTATCTCTTGACGTAATATTTTCAGACTCCTCTTTTAGAGGAATTGCATCGATGCACCCAACAATTGGTACAAGATCAGTACGGAAATTATGTAAGCTACGATAAAAGGTTACAAATACTGGGTTGCTGATTCATCATGTACGTGTATTCAGGTGATCCAACATATCCTTGAACGAGGACGACCTGCTGATAAGTCGGCTATCATCACCAAGATCAGAGGCCAAGTTCTCCCTCTGAGCAAGCATAAGTTTGCAAGCAACGTGGTGGAAAAATGCGTCGACTTTGGTACCAAATCCGAGCGTCAAGAGTTAATTGAAGAAGTGTTACAAAACAGACCTGACGGGTAAGGCGCGGAGATATGGAGAAAAGATACTTCATAGGGGTTTCTCACTCCAATCTTCTTTGCCTGTATAGTTCTTGTCCTTTGGTGATCATGATGAAAGACCAATACGCCAATTATGTGGTGCAGAAAATGTTGGATGTAGTTGACCAAGATCAACGCGGCCTTTTAATTGCTCGGATTAGACCCCATCTACAGTCCTTAAAGCGTTTTACGTATGGCCGTCATCTGCTTCTTAGTAAGTTAAAGGGGATATTACTAGGGGATTGGGAAATTGACTTCAATTTTACAGAAGTGGAAAAGTTATTGCAAGCAACCGGCTTGGGTGGTTTGGAGACGGATATTGACGGTGTCGCTGGATCTGGTGTATGTGATACAACCGTTACAAAGCAGTGAACAGCCGTTTAGGATCAATCTCTCACGTTTTTTCTTTCTTTTGTTGATATGGGGGTACCAATTACTCCCAACTGATTTTGAGATTCTCAAATCTCTTATTGTACATGGATACTGCCGCTCTGATTCTCTCTTGAGAGCATTCTTTGGAGATATTTGTGCTTTTTTTTCATGGATTTTATATATAGTAGATCTTTCCTTGTATCTTGTCTCTTTGTAAATGGAACACACATACCTGTAACATGAAGCCAGTTGTAAGTAATATCATCATATGCAAATTTTATTTGTTGGAGCTACCGTAAGCCCATGGGTGGTTCAATTTCTGGGATTTGTTTATATACAAAGCGATCTTGCTTGAAGGCTATCGCTGCAGGATCATTGTCGGGTAATGAGGATTGTTGTTGGGCAAAACTACTGCTATTGTTACCAAGGGTAGATGTGGAACCAAAGCCAGGAACACTATTATTGTTATTTATCCCTAGTGTCGACGTCGAACCAAATGATGGAGCTGCACCACTGGAACCAAGTGCAGATGTTGATCCAAATGCTGGAGCTGTACCACTAGAACCTAGAGTAGATGTTGATCCAAAAGCAGGAGTTGCGCCACTAGAACCAAGTGCAGATGTTGACCCAAATGCTGGAGCTGTACCACTGGAACCAAGAGCTGATGTTGACCCAAAAGCAGGAGCACCACTACCAAGAGCTGATGTTGATCCGAATGCTGGAGCGGCACCACTGGAACCAAGAGCTGATGTTGACCCAAAAGCAGGAGCAGCACCACTGGAACCAAGAGCTGATGTTGACCCAAAAGCAGGAGCTGCGCCACCAGAACCGAGTGATGATGTAGATCCAAAAGCAGGAGCACCAGTGCCTATAGTTGATGTAGACCCAAATGCTGGTTGACCACCAAATGCAGGTGCTGATGTTGATCCAAATCCTCCGGATCCAAATCCTCCTCCAGGCTTTTGACCAAAGGCACCACTTCCGAAACCAGAAGAAGATGAGACACCAAAGGCTCCTCCCCCTCCTCCCCCTCCGTGGAATGGCTCAAATTGCTTTCCACTCATAGGGCCACCGCCAAACGCTGTTGTATTACTTGACTTTTGCTTTTCATAATGTTGTATGGCTGCAGTGGAATTTTGAAGGATTGCATTCACTTGTTGATCCATTTGTTGCTGTGCTTTTTCATGATTTTGTATCTAGTAATAGTAGTTGACTGCATGTGAGTTTTATGCCTTGTAAACCCGTTATTGCAATAGCATACATATTGAGTAGCGTTGCCTGTTGCTCTCATACTCATGTGGTACAGCATACGATCTTCTTCACAGGAGAGATCTGTACCAACAATGAGGTTTGGCTCTTCCTTGGCTGGACCGAATACGCTGAGACGCCAAATAGGTCGCTCATCTTGAAGACTTAATCGTATAGAGCTTTCACTAAAGTCGTCATTCGAATAAATATCTCACTCACTTTGACACAAATGCAAGTGTACTTACTTGTACTTGTCTGACTGGCTACGTGGATTAACGTGCTCGAAATTACACGAGTTGCCGCGATTACAGCGTCCTTCTTGAAAGAACTTGCATAAAACCATGGAAAAGGAAAAGCTAAAGAATAAAAGGGCAGCGGGAAATCCGCTGATTGGCATCTGTTATCAGAAGCGAAAATCCATTGACAGGGAAAAGTCAAAATTCAATCCACAAGTACCTGCAAGGAGTTGATATGAAGAAGAGGATCTACTTTTGCTGGAAGGTACATCAGATTTTTCAAGCCAAATACCACGCGTGATGCTTGTATGGGCACCGCCATCATTTAGTAAATTAGACTCCTAAAGCCATAAACAGAGAGAGAAAGTGTGGGTTGTGTGTGTTCATCATATCAATTGAACAACCTTGTACACTACCTAATTGGCGTTTCTATAGGTGCAGGTACCAATCTTTGCACACTGTTATCTAATGCATCGTTCCATATTAGTAATAAAGGGATCACTATTCTCGCCAGGGCTTCATAGGAGGTGGTGATGTCGGTATCAAAATGCATGATCAAAGTGGGTCAAAATGTAGATAGTCTCTTTTCTTCTTTGCTCTCGTCCTCTTCTTTTCAACATGGGTAAACGAAAAGCTCCATCTCCCAATTCAGAAGGTACGATTCATGATTGCAGCTAGCCGTTAGGATTCTAATGCGCTTTCATAGAGGAGGACATTGTGGTACGCAACTACCTGCGCAAAGTGAATCGGCCCTACAGTGCGAGTACGTGCATGGATGATTGGGGGTAGGCCCGACAATTCAGGTGTTCACATGCACATGGTTTACTAGCCGATGTCTTTAACAACCTCCACGGCAAATATCAAAAGAGCAACATTGTTAAGGCACTTGATCGCCTGACAGAGCAAGAGACAGTGGTGTCAAAAACTTATGGGAAAATGACCATCTATTCTATCAAGCAGGTATGCAAAGATTTTCATGCGCATTTCCTGATGTCTGGCCAGAAAGGTGACATTGCTTGACGTCGTACACTAGGATAAGACAGATATGCTCCCCGAGCAATTGGAAGCTATGGATGTAAACGTACAAACCCTTGCCAATCAAGTAGAGAGCACCATGCAAGAAAACCAGCATTTATCGAGCACATTACGGGATATCACCATTACACCTTTGACTCAAGATGCTAAAGAGCTAGCAAGTAAACTCACTCAAGAGGTACCACATAAGCAGTACGCGTCACAAATGCTAATAACATCTTATTACCTTTTAGAACGAGACTTACAGAGGACGCCTGGAAAAGATAAAACAAGGCCAGACTTTGCTAGCCCCTGAAGAGCGGAAACGAATCGACACCGTACTTGAACACATGAGAAAGGAATGGCGTATAAGACGTAAGATGGTAAGAGCATCATGTCTTGCACAAAAGTAGGCGTAACTTCTAAACATGCAATGTGCATAAAGTTTGTAGACATCTTTAGCACAGTGACTGAGCAATCGGCTGACAAACCCGCTGAACTCAAGGTATGACGTGACTCCAAATAGTCACTATTGAGCTGCTTCTCATTTTGTTTTCCAGGAAGAGCTTGGTATTGAAGAAGATCCCATTCCATACGAACATGTCGCGTCGCTGTAGTCATAAGCTATTATCTGTATCATTTAATCGGGTCAAGGACTAAGTGTTAGGATAGTTCACAATGACAATTATATTTGCACATTCGAAAATACGTAGATAAATGTTTTCTATCGCTATATCAAAACCGCGCTACTCCAGTGCTTATTGAACCTCGATGTATACTTGAGACATTTTTACGATAACGTTGTTCGTCGGAAGGTGTTTGGGTGGTAGTACTTGATGATGATTCTTCACATTCATTTCCTGATTCTAGATTCGCTTCTTCATCCTCCTCCGCATACATGATTGGCCTTTCTTCTTCTGACAAGTCAATAGAGCCGAAACGTGCATTATAAGGTAGTTCACATTCAGCAACAATGAGGGAAGGGTAGTACTGACGATATGCAAAATAAGCACATCCTGCGCCCAAAAGGCTTCCAATCAATACGTCTTGCCAATGATGTCGATTGTCTCGCGTACGTGAAATAGCTACAAGTAATGCTGCAATGCATGGAAAAGCGAATAGAAAGCATTTATAAGTATGCTATGCAGTGATTGTGAGAAAGAGGAAAAAAGAGGAGCATGCATAAAGGTGGTCTACATACCCCGCGTTCATCAAAGATATGCATTTTTCCTGCCAGATAAAACGCGAAATAACCAAGACCTGCAAAGGAGACTGATGATGTTTACATTAGACGAGGCTATGATACCTTTGTAAATATGAACTTACATGAAGAATGGCCACTTGGAAAGCTTTTGAAACCATCACGCATAATATACGAATCAATCGGAGTAGTGCAGACCGTATAATCAGACAATCCCAATGGAGGATCCACCACATCAAGCGGTGGTTTACATCGTGCAAGGAAATCGGGACGAGGACGTCCTGCCGTAATCTATGTAGTGCTCTTCGTCAGTTTGCATCGTCATCGAGGAATCCCTATATACCTTGATAATATCGGTCAGCATAATTGTCATTGAAAGTGCAAGAAATAGACCTATTAATATAACAATAAGTTACACATGGGTGTAGAGGTGTTGATGCCTTGACATTTACCGAGCACACCAATGAAAAAGTCGCGAGTACTCTTCTGAAAATGTATCGAGATGATGCCAATAAGAAGAGCAGGTCCCAACAGACATATTAACTACGTAAACTTTGGATATTCAGCATTCGACTTATAGACTACTAGTGGATGACTTACCACAAGTGTCCATGCTGGCACAGTTTCATGTTCTGTGAACTTGTACATGAGTGTCTTGTCTTCGACTGAGAATTGACGATGGAAGGGCATAATGAGGTCAATGGCGAAAAACACTGCAAGCATAAGCAGGACCAAGAGCCAGTCTTTAGAGTATGAGTAGAAGGCTCTTTGCGTCCTTGGATTTTCCCACTGGACTCCAAGCATATGTTGAAAGGTAAAGGACGGAGGGACAATACCCAACGAGCTGTAATTTAATCTATATGGTCAAAAGTAAGCGAGGCATTTTTGCAATCAGCTATTATACGTAAAAGTGGTACTTGGTTCTATACCTGTGATGCTATAGAAGAAGTAAGCCTGTTAAGAACTATGTGACAGCATGAACGCGCCAACTTGGAATAGCCTGGTCAGATTCAATCTACATCTTGTACTAACTCACTTTCAATGCAGCATATGTGAGGCCCCAGTATAAAGGGGTTTGAATATGAGTATAGATGCTCAAGATACATTAGTGAGTAGGATGGTGGCATACCTGTTGCACAGAGATCAAGAAAACTAGGATGCTTAAATCGATGTTTTGCTAATGTTTTGCGAACTAGTGAATAATGTGCGACGTTAAGGTAGTCTTTTTCCTTTACTATGAAGATGCATAATGAGACACTCATATCACCGCCCAATCGTATCCACAGTACAGGCTCGAGGCAGTCATCGGTTGTATCCTGCAACATAGCCTTGATGGTTTAAAAAGACACGTAGCCATCATACAGTATTGTATTGACTGTTGTGGCGAATTGCCTTCAAGCAATAATAGATGACCAATGCATAAGTTGTGATCACTGCTACTACCATAGCAAGTAGTTCATTTTCGTTATCATCTCACCGATGTACCAAAATCTTCTTGCTGGTAGAAAATACCAACAAGTATAGGCTCAAGCTATAGTGTTTGTTGTTTTGAGCTGTGCGATCGGGAATATTACACCGCTAACTCCCACGGATGTTTACCTTCTTACAAGCTCACAAAAAAAATATAAACGTATAAGCAACTTGTTAGTCATCGTCATATTGTGCATCGGCAGGGATTGAAAAGATCTGATATGCCATTGTATTGTATACTATCTATGATAAACCTTGGGAGTGTAAATCTTGTAAATCTTCAAGGGTGTAATATCAATTCGGCTATCAGAAGATTCGTCTGCACACTCAATGCATTGCAGGGCAGGCCAGTGACGTGGGTGTCAAATGAGCGTAGGTATCTCCATCCAATGGATGATCAATTTTTTCTTATCAAAGTTTCGTAGTCAGCAGATAAAATAATTGTTATCTCACAAAAGGTTCTCCTCCCTGTTCTTTTGCTTGTTTTGTCGTAATGGCCTTGTCGAGATTGCGTTCGCTCCCGATTCCAACTGTGAACCGACTATCAGCACGCTACTTTCACGACTGCTCTGTTAGTGACACACATCCTGTTCGACTTTTACTTTTAGGTAGTCCTGTACGTTTAATAGCTGGCAGCACCAGCAAAAGGGTGCAAAAGGTGTTCAAAGTAGTTGTAGTGGCTAATGGGTTTTGACGATAGGGCTCAGGCAAGGGCACTCAATCAAACAGATTGAAGGCAAACTTTGGTGTCACCCACCTGTCTAGTGGCGATTTGCTGAGAAGGAACATCAACCAAAAGACACCAGCAGGGCTAAAAGCTGGTGAATACGTGGCTAATGGTCAGCTAGTGCCTGATGAAGTTATGCTATCATTGATTGATACTGAATTGGAGCACTTGGGTAATCCGGTATGTACGAGAATGTGATACCGCTTATCAAAATATCCAAAAAGAGCTAACTAAGATAACACAGAACTGGTTACTCGATGGATTCCCACGGTCCCTTCTACAAGCCAAGACGTTGGACACGATGTTGCAGCGATTAAACCAACCGCTAAATCTCGTTATCAACTTGGAGGTGCCAGAAGAAGTGATTCTTGAACGCATCATGGGTAAGCACACAATAGTTATATTCATGTGGCCCAGTAATGAGCGAGGAGCTAATAAAGTTCTTGTTTAGATCGTTGGGTACACGTTCCTTCTGGACGCGTTTACAACCTTTCATACAACCCTCCAAGGACACCAGGAATTGATGATATTACAGGCGAACCTCTCTCAAAGCGACCTGATGATACCCCTGAAGTATTTCGGGTACGCATGCAGCAGTACAAAACAATGGCTGCCCCTCTTCTGGATCATTATAGTGATATAGCAAAGACAATTTCTGGAAGAACGAGCGATGAGATCTACCCTCAAATTGAACGAGAGATTGTCAACCGGCTTGGTGTTGTACCGGGCTCGCTTCGTGTACGTTCTACAAGCTCGATGGCTGCCGCAGCTGTATCCCGCCATAAGCGTGATCAACAACGAAAACTATCTATCCACCAACAGCAACAGCATCAAGTTGAAAGAGAGCCATTAGCAGCGACTTACTCACAATAATCGAGCTATCGGTTTGTTGTCACCTTTCTCGCTACAACCCCTTTTTTTCGATCCTTTTCGTGTAATCATTTTCAGATATCCTCTTGGTGCCTTCCTGCACACATAGTTTCTTCATCATTTATTCCCTTATTCCCTGCTGTCTCTTTGTCCATAAGCAACCACCCTCTCTTTCACCTGTATCTATGCAAAATAAAACTCAAACGTTTTATTGCTTTTCCTATATACATGTAAATTGGTCGAGATGTGATTGAGTAATCAGCTACGCCATAAGATACATCAGTTGTCTTGATTCTGTGCTGCCTTGTTCATGATCAATATCATTACAGGGCAATGCAAAGTCCGTCAAACCGCCCTCTAGCTCTTTTCGCATGATGCCATGTAGCTTACTAACCATCAAATCACACGACGGCATGGTCAGCGTGCTTTCGAGAGAGTTTCACATGGCATAGGCCAATTAAGCTATACCTAATTTGACATGCATCCGTTTCAGGCTCTTCAGCAATTTGATAAGCCAGTCGCAGGAAATTGTCGCGTCACCCCTTTGGCGGTGCCACTGACGCCTTCAAAAGCCCTAGTGAGTATCATGAGTGAGAGCCCTTTTTGGGAGCAATTCATGCGCTATTGTTCGTAATGTTGAGATTTTATTATTATCCTAGTGCTTGTTCTCACTTTATTTGACGCTTTGACAAGGTGAAACCTAATCACCTCGCTTGATGAAGCTTATATTCAAAATGTGCCTTTTGACGTAAACTATCTCGCGAAATGCACCCGAAAAGTTGGCTTAGGTAGCATCCCCGTCAACTATCACCCCTTGCTTGGGTCATAATGACCGGTCTGTGACACACCAAGCGATGCCGACTATCGAATACGCAACATAAAAACCTCAATTGAGTACTATGGTTGATCCGACATCTGACACGGTGAACTAGAGTCATTGTGCAGAATTGTTTCGAACACTAACGTACGGCTTGCATATCCATGCAGCTTTGTGTGAAAAACTATGTCGAATAGAAAAGATATAAATTAGTGTAAACATTAGCAATTTATACACACTGTATTCTTCCTTTCGAACTTTTAAGAAAATTGACCTATTACTGCACTTATCAAAGGCATTAACTGTTTTGAGCAAAATGTCATGGCAGCGGATACCTATGTTGCTGACAACATCACTGCTCGTTGCTGTCTTCATCGATCGCTACGTTCTCAAGCCGCCACGCAAACTTAGACACATTCCCTACATTGACTTTATTCGATACATCAAGGCTGTAATGTTGGAACGAAAGTCAAGAGAGGAGATTGGCAAGCTGATCAATTTACGTGCTTTGAAGCAATCTTCAAATGGGTTGTTCGTGGTAAAGAGATAAACACAGGATAATGGCACTGTCGTGCAATCAAACTAAAAGAGAAAAACTCGCAAGGGATACGACGAGTATGGGTGGGGTGTCCATGTGTCCATGCCGAATCACATGCGTCAAGTTCTCACGCAACAAGGTAAGGTAAAGCCGATGTATGATCGAAATCTCACTCAGCAAGCAAAATTTAGATCAGTTCCCTAAAGCAGACGTGATAAATATGCGTAAAGGTACATTGTTTGGGCGAATTGGATTTGGTCCAAATGTATTTATGGTAAATGGCAATCAATGGAAACTGCAGCGAAGGGTAAGATAGGCGAAGAGAATGGATATTACTACAGAAGTTGCGAGGTGGTAGTATTAAAGATGAAAATATGTGGTGGTTAGATCACTAATCCAGCCTTTCACCGGTCGTTGCCCGTTAACATATGCGGTCGTCTATCCGAAGACCTTTTCAACATTGTGATGGGAAAAGGGGGCGTGTTTAATATCCACAACTTAACGGAGCGTTTCACTTTGGACGTACTTGGGCAGGGGATTTTGGGTATGACTTCGTGCTTTATGCACCTAAAAAGCTGCTAATATCAAATCAACAGGTGTCGACTTTTGTGCTATTCAGGATGGCGACAGCTATTGGCACAACACGTATATCCATATTATGAAAGCCGCAACCGATCCTTTCTTTTTCGTATTTCCTGTGCTTGACAAACAGCTTCGTTTTCTTTTTCCTTCACGGGTTCGTGATCACCAACTGGTGACTGATTTTCTCGGTCGCATTCAATTACTTGCTGATGAAAAGCGAGCAACATTGGATAAACAGCAGCCACATGACGATACAGTCCCTGACCATGAAAAGGACATGCTGACTTTATTAGTAGAAAGAGAAAATGAGCAAGGATTAAGACTGAGCAATGAAGAGATGCTGGTATTAATACCGATGTATTAGACAACCACACGGCTAATCATGTGATCAACAGAATAATCTCACTGCCTTTTTCATTGCTGGCCACGATAATATAAGCAATGCAATTGCTCGCTCAGTGTACTTTATGGCCACACATATGGTAATTGGGTTCACTCACTTAAGTAATAGAAAGCGCACTCAAATGATACATTCATATAGCAAGTACAAACAAAGGCGAGGCAACAAGTCATCCGTATTCTGGGAGATGACCCTGCTCATAAGGATATACGTCCCACAGCTGCCCAACTTCAAGAGATGGATTATCTTACTGCAATCATCAATGAGACGCTGCGCATGAGCATGTCGGTGACCAACGCCGTTCCTCGTGTTGCTGCACAAGACACGTACATTGATGGCGTCTTTATCCCAAAAGGAACAACCATCGCCATCAACCTTTATGAAGCTCATCACAATCCTCGTGTGTGGAATGACCCTGAAGCATTCAGGCCAGAGAGGTTTGAACCTGGGGACGAATACGATAAACTCAAGGCACAGGGTGATGGGACAGCGTTTATTGCCTTCGGGATTGGACCACGATTATGCGTCGGTCAAAATTTAGCACTCGCTGAGCTGCGTGTGTTTTTAGCAATGCTGCGTAAGTTCAACACCAGGGATTTTCGTATTTCCATTGACATCGTTCAAGTTCGCAGATATGAATGGTCACTTACTAAGGATTCGATTCACAAGGATGGAATCGTAGTGGAAGGGATGGGCTTTTGTACACCTGTCAAACTTGATTTGGAGTTTATTAGTCGCCATTAAAGCGACTTTGGATATGACTATTTCATTGCGTGTATGGAAGAGTTACAGGGGAGGAACGGCATGATGACCCCAAAAAAAATAGCATAGCTCACACGTGAGCCAACCACCAGATGTTTCAATCTTTATTATCATCGCTTTTACCATCGAATCTTTTCTGGAAAAAATTCAGCTATCAAATCCAAATAATAAGGCTTGAGCTTGTCAACGTCAGGTGGATCGGAAGATTTGGAATAAAGATCGTACTGATTGAAAACCTTGACCCATTTGAACATTTCATGGTCGCGCTCATTCATCAACCACTTGTACTCGTGTTCATGGTGCCATGCATAAAATGAATGATGTCGGATCACGTATACAGCTTCTTCTGGAAGATGATCCTTGCATACATTGGCGAGATATTCGTCATGACCATAGCTTAAATGTACATTCTCCAGACCACATTGCGGTGTATAAATGCCGTCATGGGTGCTGTATACTGGATGGTGGTAGTCTGGGTTGGCTTCAAAGTATTCGCTGTGCACGACTTTGTTGCTAAACGCACAACCAACGGGAAAGGTATCTCCAACGACCTGGACATCAACGAATAAGAGATTATGTAAAAGTAGGTGAAAATTTGTATTCTCTTACCGTCCATTGTGGTTCGCCGAGGAAGAAAAGGTACTTACCAAGATCATGGATAAGCGCTGTTAAAATCATCCAGCGGGGTTGACCATCTTGTCGTGCAGCCTCGGCCGATTGCAATGCATGAACGGTTTGTGGCATTTCCGTATCTGGATCCGAGTCATCCACCAAGCCGTTTAATAGCTCAAGCACCTCCCAAATCCCAAGCTCCGCCTTGTCAAGTTTTTCATATTTTTTCTTCATTGCTAGCACATGCTCTAATGTCTGCTTTTCGTGGTTCTCCTTGTAGAAGGCGGCAACATTGGGCGCTGCAGTCTCATAGTCACGGAAGTCGGAACGCGCTTTGTTGTTGTATTTCTCCTGTAGAAAATCTTCCCACGCCTCCGTGATACGTGCAGCTTCCTTGATGTTAACAACCATAATGTGTGCGAGTTGAATAAATGAAAAATCGATTTTCATTCACGCATTTTATAGGGATAGACACGTCAAACTCTGTAATCACGCGCTGTTGAGCGGGTGTTACCAAAACTTTAGTTTCTCACTCGGAAGAATAAGGCAACAAGACACTTGACCAAAAAAGTCGATAGCGTGACCAGGACGTCCACCATTATGGAATCGAGATACATATAAACCTTTTTCAGTTATAGATGTATGCTATTGAGGATATAGTAAAGGATCTTAGGTGTTATCGACATAGGGTGTATGTGGATACATTGTTAGGTCAATGCGATTACTGACAACATTGGAAGCGCGCTATGGTATCGATGCTTTTCCACGGACAGTGTCGATGGTGATTTATCAAACCGCACGAATAATGTGGGTGTGACGAGATGTGTTTCACACATTCATGCATTGCAAAAATATATCAATGGACGATCGCATTATCACGTGAGCATTGATGTCCTTTTATTATAAGCAAAAGAAGTGTGTTCACTAAAAAAAGAGTGATAAATGCTTGTTGGAATTTCATGTCCAAGAGCCTATGTGTGTTCATTGTTTAAGAATAAATCGACAGCTGACATCAAGGGAGTGGCAATATCCATCGTCAAACAATGAAATTTGCAAGTGTAAGGGGAGAATAGAGGCGATTCGGGAATTCAAGTTAGTTACCTGAATATGGTTGCCAAGCCAAGCGTTGCGGATCTCCCACACATGGTTGCATGCTGTAAGGGCTAACGCACAGTTTAATATGAGGTTCTTCTAAACTTTTATCTCTTGTAACAGGTGATCCTATTGACAATGCAGGCTTCAGGGGGGAATTCAAACACGTCGAACGATCACGCCTTGAAATCGATATATTGGAGCAACATGTCAAGTCATTCGAGTTACAAGAACAGCGATCACAAGGGCGCAGCATTCAGGATAAACGACAATTCATGTTTCCAAGAGGTGAATAGCCATAGCACTGCAACACCTTTGGCCGGGAAAGACGTTGACAACAATACAGCGTCCAACGATGATGATTCGGAAGTTGCACAGATCACTGTTAGCCTTGCTAGTCTTGTTCAATTGCCTACTGAACCTGCTGTTGAAGTGGAAATGATTGAATGCACCCTGCAAGATTTGGTGAATGGGGACACGAGTGAAACAATCCAAAACGTCCTCAGAAATCTAAGAGGCGAGCATACACAAAAGAGCAATGTCAATTCTACAACAGAAGAGGAAACGAAAGGTCACCAAGCTGAAAGGACGTCTATATCCCATGGGCAACCGTTTATTGCTTCAAGAGACGAGGATGAGATCAAGAAAAGAATGATTGAAAAGGCCAAAAGGATCAATGGTGCAAAGTTGAATGCATTTGCTCTCAGTTTCGTTCCTTCATCTTCACACGAGTCGCCTTTAGTTCATGATGATGGTCTTTCTGCAACGGGAAATCCGGACACCACAGGAAATGAGATTGACTCTTTTATGCCATCCAACAAATTGAATCCAGCAGCACCGTCTTTCGTACCTCATTTCATCGGAACTAGCTAGCGTACTAGTTTATTGGTATTATGGACTTTTTTTGGTCAAATATAAGGGATCACGCTATGTGTCAAAAGAAAGGACGTATGCTAGATAGTTTATTGATGATCTTTTTACAATGCAGTGGCGCGTTTTACTAATGTCAGTAATCCTTCGCTATCCGTAATTGCACTTTGAAGGCTCTTTAATGCATACTTGGCAAGCATATCGACTTCGACGTTGACTCGGTCACCGACACTCTTCAGAGGCATAACCACGTGTTCTTGTGTATGAGCGATCATCATGATTGAGAAAGTTCTTGCGTTGTCGTCGACGTCGCATACGGTAAGCGAGGTTCCGTCAAGACATATGAAACCTTTGGGAATGATGTAGCGCATGATGTCCTTGTCGTCTGTCTGGAATGTGAACCACACGGAATTGCCTTCGGGTTTAATGTTGATAATGCTGACAGTGGTATCCACATGGCCTTGCACCATATGGCCACCGAATCGTTTTTGACTATCCATAGCTCGCTCAAGATTCACTTTGCTTCCCACCTTCAAATCTCCCAAGTTGGTCCTTCGTAAGCTCTCGGGAGCAACGCCAACTTTAAAGGTTTCCTTATCAAATTCGGTAACAGTCAAGCATGTTCCTAAAAAGAAACGACTTAAGTTTGCTGTTGCAAGTTTGCAGTAGTAATAGTGTCACAAACCATTGATAGCAATGCTGTCACCAATATGACAATCACCTAGAATGGAAGCAGCATCGCCGATTGTCAAGCTCCAGCCGTTTCCACCCGATTCACTCGTGTCTTGGGGATCAAGTCCAATAACTGTGCCGATTTGCTCTACAAGACCAGTGAACATGTTGCTGCGAAAGATGTGCAAAAGATGACTCAGCCGACCACGCGGTCTTATAATTCACCAATGTAGGTTCGAGTGGGGCATGAACATGGGAAAAGCTTTATCCAATTGCTTATAAGATAAAATTGAATTATACTAAGAGATCGCTATCCATTGAGTGATTGTATTGATATAGATCGAAAACAATGATTGCTGATATCATTTCTACAAATAACTAGCATTAGAGCCTAATTTTAACTCTGTAGATATTGTACTTACCCGACCCAAATATTTTTTGAATAAGGCATGATGTTCTCGAGATCCTCCTTGCTGTCCACGACCACGACCTCCTGACGATGAAGTAAATTGACCACCTGAATTCCGCGAGTATTCCAAATAAGCCATATTATCTCCACCAGCGAGAGTTTTAGAAGACGTCATTGATCGTTTGGCGTTAGATGGTCGTCCCTTGGCTGCTACTTTTCGGTCTGTGATGCGACCCACATCATCAATTGCACCAAAATCTTCGTCTTTAAGATCAGACTATATAGGACATAATCAGCATGATGCAATTAGATAAATTCCTGCATAGTTTACCTCGTTGGTCAATAATACTGATTTTAGTAAATCCATCTGCTCTTGATGTGTTCGGAACACCAGGTTGGGATCGCTGTCCATGCCTTCTAGATTTGTAATCACCTTAAACGCATATCCTTGATCGATTAAAAACTGCTGCCGTTTCGTCGAGTAATACATTTCTTGTGTGTCCCGCGATACCAGCGAATAGAAGAACGCATTGAAGCCTTCATCATTCCTCCTTTTTGCTCGAAGAATCCGGCCTATAGCTCATTAGCTTCGTTCCTTATACACATAGACTACGCTTACCTAAACGCTGTGCCTCTTGACGTCTGGATCCATAATGAGATGATATTTGAATCAAGCATGTGGCTTCTGGTAAATCAATGCTCGTATCACCAACCTATGCATCAACGTAAGCTTATATTTTACTTATGATGTATGATACCTACCTTCGAAAGGAAAATGGTATTGACTGCCGGGTTATACTGGAAGTTTTGTAAAATCCGCATTCGTTCTTGTTGGCCAGTGCCGCCATAGATGTAAGGTTTCTCCAACTTTTTTGCATATTCCTGAGGAACAAATAAGACAATTGAATACATGTACCAATCTTCCTTTGCTTCTGTGACCCGATTTACATACCACCAATGCATATACATTATCCGAAAACACGATAATCTTGTCACCTCGTCGTTCATGGTATTGAATAAGATATTGACACGCCTGCAATTTCTTCGGATTCATAACATATAGTAGCATTCGTTTCCTCGAATTCTCTCGAAGATACTCCTTGTAGAATTCAGGGGTCATAGGGCACCAGACCTCCGCACACTATGTTCTTCATGTCAGGAAATTCTCCACGTATGTACCTCAAGAGTCAAGATTTACTTACCTGGACATTGGCAATATGTCCGCGACTGGCAAGATCCATCCAGTTGGCTTCGTATAACTTGGGACCAATTAAAAAGTTGAGATCATCAATCTTTTCATCTTCTCGCACAAGGGTTGCTACAAGGGGAAAAAGGTCATTGAGTATAGGTATTATGAGTCCCTTCATTTCACTGCACAAACCAGTTAAGCCAAGCTTAGCGTGGGCAGCTATTGTTGTAACAACGGTACGGAACATGTTGGCAGGTACAACGTGCACTTCATCAAGAAGTAAAAAGCCCCACTCCCTTGATTCAAGAAATTCCATCATCTTTTGTGCATCATAGGACCGTTTACGCTTGTTGGCAACCATGGAGTATGTTGAAATGACGATGCCTGAGCTTCCCGAAAACTTTTGAAAAAAAATTAGGATGGAACAGCTTTCATCACCAAAAGCCATATACGTACCTTCTCCTTGCAATCGGATGTAAATACAGCGATTTGATTCTCTTTGATGTTGCTCCATTGTAGGAATTGCTGTTTCCATTGCATGACCGAGACCCTATTGTTTTGTAAGCTTAGATAGGTATCATACTTATGTACCCTAGTACCCATTGGTGCTTACGATGATGTACATAAAACCAGGCAGCTCTTCTTTATCGTACATGCAGCGGTAATGCCAACAAGCGTTTTTCCTGCTCCGCACGGTAACACAATAATGCCGGATCGTGCACGACTACCTCACCGCGTTAATGTATTGCACAAATCATTGCAAAGAATAGAAGCATTACCCGTTACCAAACATCTTTGACAAGCTCTTTTCTTGATAAGGTCGAATCACAGTGGTAGGTTTGAGATCAATCTCGAGATTGGCATTGACTGTGTCGTTCCGAAAGTCGTATTCCTCGAGCATAGGATAATCAATGTCATTGCAACGTTTTTTGATGTTCTATGAATTTTGTAAGCCATCTTATTTGTCGTAATGTGCAAAAAATTCATACCTCCACTTGCTCTGCAGCGATTTCAAAGGAATGCACCTGTTCACCACCATCGAGATCTTCCTCTTCATCCTCCTTATCAATGCGAACCACAGCACCAAAGAGTTGCTCTTCTTCCATTCTCTTTTGCGCTTCTTCGTCTAATGCCGCTTTGGACTTATCCTTATCCTTTCCACCTTCTGCTGCTGGAGACTGCTTATTGATGCCGGATATAGCTAAGTTCTTTCCAGATGGTTTATTATTCACCAGCAAAGCACTTGAACCAGCAGGCGCACTGATGACTTGATCATTTTCATCCCGCACAATCCGTCCTTGGTTAATGACTGTATCTTTGAGCAGCATTTGAAGCGTCTCTGGGTGTGAGGATTCGACATAATATCGATTGTGCTTCAATACGAGTTTCACTTTGCCATAAGATAATGTACATTGGCGAATGAACTGTGTGATGGATTCTGGGACTGGTACTTTGGAAAGGCGATTCAAGACTTCAATGATATCTTCAGTCTCTAGTCCGACAGAAACAGCGGCATATAGAGAATAGGGTGTCAACTTGTATTCATGAATATGGGCTGGGCGACTGACAGGCTCGCTAATGGCAACAAGAAAATCCTGAGCTTGCTCTGCAATAGGTGAAAAGCCTTCAAGGATAATATGGCCATCTTCAGGACTGATCCATAGTGGTCGAGAAGCGTGGTCTTTCTTTAATGGAAGATACGTATAATCCTCTTTGCCGAACATATGTGAAATAAAATCCGAGCGATCTTGCTCATGGTGACCGATATTCAACGAGGATATGTCGAGATTGGCATTCTTTGGTACTGAAAAATAGAACCATGTTATATAAAAAGTAGTTGATTGGAAAAGCTTGGAGCCTCACCATGAAGCTTTAACTGTAGTGAATCGTCTAGCTGAACATCACTATCTTCCTCATCAGTCGACGTTTCTAGGGGTATGTTATATAAGATTGTAGTCTAATTTGCCGGCACTAGTATATAATACCATCGTATTTTCTTTTGCTCATAACTGTGGTGAAGAGAGGGAAGGTGCTTGTTACGCAGCAAGAGCCAACACATTTTAAATGCGCTGGGTTTCACTGGCCCGTTGAGGATACACACATACAAGCCATACTATTCTTACATGGCAACCATGACTACCCTGCGTACTGAAGAATGATAATGCTCCCATTGTGATGTTTGTGAACTATCAAATAAACAACATGTTGGCTCCAGATTTGAATGTCTCATGCTGAAGGTCGCAAATTCCACCATATTATTGGTATCATGGCAACCAGTAGTGGTAACACATAGTTACTGCATTATGAATAGCAACCTGTAGTCGGCTAGAGATACAACCACCAAACTTTATTGTTACGAGAGTATGGATATTCCTAACATCACTTTATGTATAGCAAAGAGCGCTACCTCATAGGGTTGGAGGAGAGTCCATGAAACACCATGCTGGCAGAGATCATCGACAGCTCCGAGCGGGGGCACAAAGTCACTGAATCAAGTCGAGACGATTCCTACGCCCACCATATTGACCGCAGCTCTCAGCAACCTTTCAATTGCAACCATGGATCCTGCAAAGCGACGAGTACCGATTTCGATAGAGGAACTGATCGAGAGAAAAGAACAAGAGAAGAATGCTGCAAACAAAGTATGTTGATTCTAAGGTTCAGCCGGTTCACTTCACCAGCTCACTTACTTTATGCATCGCTAGCCGAAATTCTTGACCAAGGAAGAGCGACAGCGATTGGCTTTAGAACGTCGACAGAAAGAAGTGGAAGAGAAAAGAAAGCGTGAAGAACAAGAACGTCAAGCTCGTCAATCGTTTGATATGAAAGCAGAAGATGAATATCGACGTACGATGCAAGAGCAGCACAGTCGCCATTCTCGCCATGGTCGATCCTCTCGACGAGAAAACGATAACAAGAGGCGTGAACGGACCCCAGAAGAACCTGATTCAGAAAATGGATTGAATGATAAGGAAAAACAAGCTATTCGCGTAAGGATGGTATTGAATCATGCAGGGCAATGGATGGCTAATCTGAGAATGTATTCATAGGAACGTTATTTCGGTGGGGAACGCAAAAAGCGCAAAATACGACGTATGAATGAACGCAAATTTGTTTTCGATTGGGATGCCGGTGAAGATACGTCTTACGACTTCAATCCCCTATACGCGAATCGACACAGTGCACAGATGTTTGGACGTGGACACATTGCTGGTGTTGATATCAAGGAACAAAAGAAGCATCGATCCGAATTCTACAATCGGTTACTTAAGGATCGCCAGACTGCTGAAGAACAAGAACGCGCCATGTATGTATTATTTACTACTTACTCAAATGTTACCCTCCAGCTGACTTTTTAATGCTATAGGGAACTTATGGAAATGGATCGCAAGAAGGAGGCCAAGATGATGTGGGATGACCGTCATTGGACAGAGAAACCCTTACAGCAAATGACTGAAAGAGATTGGCGTATTTTCAAAGAAGATTTCAACATTACGACCAAAGGTAAAAGTGAAAGATGTCATTTTGTCACGTGATTAACAGATAGCTTAAATCGTAGGTGGCAATATCCCTCGTCCTATTCGTTCATGGGATGAATCGCAACTTCCCTCTCGAGTTTTGGAGATCATCGAAGGCGTTGGGTACAAGGAACCTACTCCTATTCAAAGACAAGCAATTCCTATCGGCAACCAGAATCGAGATATCATTGGCATTGCTGAAACTGGTAAGATAACAAAATATGTGATTCATGCCGTATCATAACATGTTGGCATAGGTTCGGGTAAAACTGCTTCATTCGTTATTCCGCTGCTTTGCTATATCTCGGACTTGCCCAAACTCAATATGGATAATATGGCTGATGGACCCTATGCATTGATCATGGCGCCGACTCGTGAACTTGCACAGCAGATCGAGCAGGAAACTCTAAAGTTTGCCACCCCAATGGGATTTAACTGTGTTTCTATCGTTGGTGGTGTAAGTATAATGAAAACTACCCAAGGGAATGACTTCTAACGCCTTGGCCTCTTGTTTTTTTTAGCATGCGATTGAGGAGCAATCATTTAATTTGCGTAACGGTGCTGAAATCATTATCGCTACACCAGGCCGTTTGAAGGATTGTCTTGACCGACGCATTTTGGTGTTGAACCAGTGTACCTATGTCGTAATGGATGAAGCCGATCGTATGATTGATATGGGTTTTGAAGCCGATGTGAATTTTATTCTCGATGCTCTACCTGTTTCCAATGTTAAACCTGAAGACGAGCAAGAACAAGAGGCTAATGGAAGAAAGTATCGCCAAACCACCATGTTTTCAGCCACCATGCCTCCAGCAGTAGAGCGACTGGCGAAGAAGTATTTGAGACGCCCTGCAGTTGTTACAATCGGCACCGCTGGTCAGGCTGTGGAGACTGTTGAACAACGTGTCGAGATGATCAACGACGAGAACAAAAAGAAGTAATGTCAACCCCTGGCAATTTTTTTCTCTGTTTGCTTATACAGCTTTTTTTAGGAACCGTCTACTGGAGATTCTCAACTCAGGTGCTTTCGAGCCTCCTATCATTATATTTGTCAATCAAAAGAAGGGTGTTGATGTCCTTGCCAAGGCGCTTAATAAGTTGGGATTCCATGCAGTAACCTTACATGGTGGTAAATCTCAGGAACAAAGGTAATAGTAATAACTTGAAATTATTAGGGGCTAGTTGAGCTCACTAATTTAATTGTAGAGAATCTGCTTTGACGCAACTCAAGACTGGTAATGCTGATGTGCTAGTTGCTACCGATGTGGCTGGACGTGGTATTGATGTTAAGAACGTGTCGCTTGTTATCAATTACGATATGGCCAAGAACATTGAAGGTAAGGTACACCTATTAAGGCTATTTTGTCAAAAGTTAATGTCTGGTAAACTTTTTTTGTAGATTACACCCATCGTATCGGTCGTACAGGTCGTGCAGGCAAATCTGGTGTTGCTATTACGTTCCTGACCAACAATGACACGGAAGTCATGTATGACTTGAGACAAATGCTCGCTAAATCTCCTCTATCCAAAGTACCCCACGAATTGGCACATCATGAAGCAGCACAGACCAAGCCAGGCATTGCCAAAGCTAAAAAGAAGCATGAAGAAACAATCTTTACTTGATAATAGGATAAAATAAAAAGGGGAAATTCGTTTAACATTGATAGTCGTCATCGAAATTAGCAAATTCGAACCATAAAGCATCTGATTGAGATGATTCAGTAGGGATTATATCTGAAGGAGGAAAATTGATATCATCGTCATTTGCTGTGTTGTCGGAAAACAATAGCGAAGGGGGATTCAGGTTGAAGTCGCTTAAACCCCATGTTTGAAATGCTGGATCGTGCATAAAGGAGAGGTCATCCTGGCTGCTACCACTCATCATTTGGGACCATGGCTCAGATATGGCATGTTGTTGACTTAAGCTTTCGTCCTCCACCTCTGATGTCTCTTCATTGTTAGCTGAAAGAAATATATCGTCATCCATCATGTCTTGAGTGAGTGACTCTGTAGGGTCGCAATTGGTATCATTTGGTGTTGGGCTTTGTAGTGGTAGTGGAAGTGGTGGTGTATCCTCATCGTCTTCTGCCAATTCATCTTCTTCGTCGTCAGCATTATCTGCTCGTATTGGTCGTTGGGTTGAAGCTGATTCGGAAATATTGTCGATGCACAAAGGACACTGGTAGTCCCCAATGACAAATTCATGTTGCTTTTCAACACATTTCATATGCTGCCAGGTATGACAATTCTCGCATTCTATCATGGTTCCAATTTGCTCTTGAGGCGTGTCACAAATACATCGAACTTCGCCGGTGGTATTGTCTTCATCTTCATCTTCATCCAAAAGTTCATCTTCTTGTTGATTGCTGATTTGCTCCTCTTGTAAAAAACGACAACGATCCAGGTGATAAGCGAGTCCGTTCCTATTCTTGTATCGCTTCCCACAAGGTTCACAAACAAAGACACGGGAACCTTATAATGAAAAGAAATCAATCATCAATACTTGAGCTATGCTATTACAAGATGAAATATTACCATCTTCTTGAATAACAGGCACAATGCCTTTAGTAGATCCACCTTGCCGTTTGACGGGTGTTTTAGAATTCTTTCGTGCTGTGGAGTGTGGTGAGGCGGTAGGTGCGGTATGCTTGGATGAAATAGCCTTCGTCGATGACCGTGGTAGCTGACGATAAGGGCGATTGCGAGCTTGACGCTGAAATAAATGATGACCATTTCCTGATACTATTGTCGATGTACATTGATGTCGCTTATTGGATAATCGAATGGTTTCACATCTTGGTCGTACAAGTGGGAGTTCATTCATCGTATCTTTCTTTTCTAGCGAGGCTAGTGCTCGCGCCTTGGCCTGCGAAAGCCGCACTTTTAATAGTCGGCTTAGATATTGGATATTGTCGTGTTGCAAATCCTCCAACATAGGTGGTTTATCTGACCAAATCATGCTGCAAGTCTGGTATAATGAAGATGAGAAACCAGGCTTTTTGGACGATGCCGACGATGCCGTTTTAGTCACCGTGCTGCAATTGGTAGGCTGTGATGATGATAATGACGATAACGATCTGGGTAAAGCTGGTTTGCTGGGTGAAGAGTGTGGTGAAGTGAGAGGTGTAGAAGGATCAATACGTCTACTGAGAAGTTTCAGTTGCTCTGTCGACAAATGCTCTGCGTCGTCCTTGGAAACGCTGCGTTTATTTTGTCCTGCTTTGTTGAGATTGCGCATGGCGGCAACTGTTTTACCACCACGGTGGGGTCGTTGAGGGCGAATAGATTCGACACGGTGGCGTTGATGTGAGGTGGTGAAGGTTTGTGGAATAATAGAAAGCTCGTCATGTTGCTGCTTCAGGCGTTTAGGTGAAGGACAAGCATTCTCATCATTGGGTGAAGGCTTTGCATTTCGCAAGGCAGGTGTTGAAGACTTTGTCAAAGAATGGTCAAGATTGGCACCTCGGATATCAGCGTTATCAAGAGATTCAAGTGCTGAAGACTTTCTGTATACAAGTAGCATATCATTAACGACCAATTCAAGTATAGAGTATACGTTATTAACCTGCTTCCAAAGGTTGCTATGTTGCGTATAGGTGAACGTTCCATGATTGGAAAGAGAAGTGCAATTAGCCAAAAAGTCACAAGCATTCTACTATCATGCCTCAGGAATTAAATGGGCGCGCCTATTTGCACAACCCCTCTCTCATACCAAATCTTCACATCGAGTGGCTCAAGAAGTTGTTATAGATCCCATGAATCCAATTACTGTAATAAAGCATGAAATACAACTCTTTTCTAGATAACCATCTTTATAATGTCTCTTTCCATCTTTGCTGTAAGATTATGATTATGATGCTAAATGGAAGTCATCTTTTCTTATCGGTGGGGGGTGTCTTGGCTGGCTATGTGCACATACGAACGTTGTAAAGCTGGGGGGGGTTGTGGTCAACTGCTCAAATCCTAGCTGTCCACATAGACTTGCCAAAGGGTAAAGATGAATCCGTTGCTGAGAATACTGCCCATGTTGATGTCAACAGATTCCATCATTCCACTTGCGGGGCATAACACAGCGTATCATAGCTATTGTAAATTCCTGTGTTGTGGAAATTGGGTGGCTGAAATGAAGTTCCTATGCTACATAAACGATTGCCACATGATGAGAATGATAACAGTTTTATAGCAGTTGGACGAAACGTTTCAGGATTGATACGCCACATGCCCGCTGTGTAGCACCGCATGAGCGACATGGGCATAGATTCTATTATATCTTCCATGGAGGCTGTCAAATCCCTTTCCACCTTTTTTTTCGCTCCTACTCTTTTCCTTTTGCTTGACATCAACTCCAAAAATTCATTTCATGTCTCTTGAACTAACAGAATATGTTACGCGTCCAGGGGTAGGCCAAGTTGGCAAAAAGATTCGTGTTCGCAGTAACTTTTTTGAAATCACCACTATTCCTACCCAAAACGTCACCCACTATAATATTTCGATCGATCCTCCAAGCGCACCACCCGCTGTTTTTCGAAAGGTCTGGAAGGCATTTGAGGACCTTCATGGTCAGTCACTTTTAAAAGGAATCAAAACCGTGTATGATGGGCGCAAAAACGTATTTTCTCCGAAACCACTACCTTTTGGATCGGATCATGCTGTTCAATTCGAGGTATACATACACGTCAAACAAATGGCGCTTCTTACCTAGCACTTATTCAATGCCTATCCTAGGTAGAACTTCAGGATTCAGAAGCTGCCTCAAAGCGTGCTGCTGGCACGTTCAAGATCCGCATTAAAAAAGCAGGGGAGATTAACATGGAAGAGCTACAGCGATTTTTGAGTGGTCAAGCAAGTTTGACACCCAATTGCCTTACTTGTAAGTTAATGGTATCTCCCTTAAACAAACGACAGCTAAGAGCATGCTAGGTATCATGGTGCTTGACGTACTTGTACGCCACATGCCCAGTATGATGTATGCTACCGTTGGGCGATCATTTTTCACTCCTCAAGACAAACGTGTTCTACCAAACGGTGCTGAAGTTTGGCAAGGATTTTATCAATCAGCACGACCAGCTGTTGGCAAAATGATGATTAATGTAGATGTCAGCGCTACAGCATTTTATGAAAGCGATACGCTGCCCAATGTAGTGGCCAAGATTCTTGGTCGACGTTCTATCGATGAGTTACGACGAGGCATCAGCGACCGCGATCGATCACGATTGGAAAAAACGCTGAAAGGAATCAAAGTACAAGTCATGCATCGTGGCGAGCATAAACGTAAATACAAAATTCTTAAGCTTGCACCGAGCTCAGCAGATCGCACCATGTTCAGAGATGTGATGGATGATCAAGCTGAGGAGATGAGCGTCACCACCTATTTCCATCAGCAATACAATATGCGTCTCGCCTATGGTTTTCTCCCATGCATCGTTGTCAAGAGAGATATCTTTCTTCCTATGGAGGTTTGCCATGTAGTGCCTGGTCAACGATTTATGAAAAAGTTGAACGAAAAGCAAACAGCGGAAATGATAAAGTTCACATGCCAAAAACCACAAGTGCGTGCCAACAAGATCAATCAAGGATTCAACATGCTCCAATATCGCAACAATCCATACATTCAGCAATTTGGAATGAATATCAAGAGCGAAATGGCAATGGTTTCTGCTCGTGTGCTACCAACGCCGCAAATTTCTTACTCTCAGGCAAGCCAGGATGGTACATTTGCGCCGATTGGTGGTGCTTGGAATTTGCGTGGCAAAAAAGTTGCCCAAGGTGCTGTGCTCGGCTCATGGTCCGTGGTTAATTTTCATGCACAAGTTACAACTCCGGCTATCCAACGATTTATTCGTGAACTCTGTCAAACATTTACTGATACAGGTTTGGTAAGTATAGGCGATGATGGGAAAAATAGCCCAATGTCATAAAACTGATCATCCACAGACCGTGGTGAATCGAACACCACCCATCACGTATGGCGACCCACAAGGGAACGTTGATCGCACACTAAAAGAAGCATGGCTCAAGGCAGGCAACGCATCCAAGGCAACACCACAGCTCATTCTATGCATCCTACCAAATACAGGCGTTCCTCTTTACGCTGAGATAAAACGGATTTCGGATACAGGTAAATGAAAAACCATCAACATGATATTCTTTAATGATCCTTATGCGCCGTAGTGATTGGTATTCCTACACAATGTGTACAAAGCAAACACATCAACGATGCCAAAAAACAATATTGCGCGAACGTTTGCCTCAAAGTGAACATGAAGCTAGGTGGTATGAACTTGTATCTCTCTCCTCAACAAATCCCATTCATCTCCGAACGACCCACCATTGTCTTTGGAGGCGATGTAACACATCCCGCCCCAGGTATATACGTTGCAGTGACTGAAAGCGAAAAGCACGATGCTAATACGAGCTATCTTGGATGACATAGGTGATATGAATCGTCCTTCTGTTGCTGCAGCCACTGCCAGTATGGATGCTCGTGCTTCAAGATACGCCAGCGCAATACGTGTCCAAACCAACCGAACAGAAATCATTGCTGATCTTGCCAATATGGTTAAGGAGCTTTTAAAAGGGTTCTATCAGTCTTGCGGTCAAAAACCTGAACGAATCCTTTTTTATCGGGATGGTGTTTCAGAAGGACAATTTAAGGCAGTACTTGACAATGAGGTTTCGGCTATCCAAGGTAAAAAGTTTCCACAGCGAAGGATGATGCATGAATAACGTTTTAAATCATTAGCTGCATGTACATCTCTGGATCAACATTACAGCCCAAAGATCACTTTTGTGGTCGTGCAAAAGCGGCACCATGCTCGATTTTTCCCAGTAGACCCGCGAGACGCTGATCGTACTGGCAATTGTCAACCTGGTACTGTTGTCGATACGGACATTGTACATCCTTTCGAATTTGACTTTTGTACGTGCTTACAATTGCCATCATACATGAAGCTGATGCAATTTTTTTTAGATCTACAATCTCATGCTGGTCTTCAAGGCACATCGAGACCCACCCATTATCATGTACTATATGATGATAACCGCTTCACGCCTGATTCACTCCAAGAGCTCACCTATCGCTTATGCTACATCTACGGAAGGGCCACACGTTCCGTATCAATTGTTCCTCCTGCATACTATGCTGATTTGGTAGCTGCTCGTGCACGATTTCATAGGCGAGGCGAAAACTGGTCCGACACAGAAGCGACATCAGAGTCTCTCGATTCTGAGCAACAGATTGCCAGCTTCGCTGCTGTCAAACCAGAGCTCCAAAAATGTGAGTAGTTTGTTCTTTAACATTTTATCTTTGTCTAACCGATTGGATTTTTTTAGTGATGTATTATATGTAGCTAGTCGCTTATACAGCCAGCATGAAGCAATTGCAAAGTAATACTTTAATTCTCGATCAATTATGATAATCGAAGAGGAATACAACAAAAGGGTCTTTGAAGGGAAGGGGGGAAGATGTCAAAAAGTGCAATGATTGTGTGAATATAGATCCAAAGAGAGAGAGGGAGAGAGAGCGAGAGAGGATACTCGAATAAGAAAGCGAGGGGTATCATTTATCACTGCGAACCGCCACCATTATCACCGCCGCCGCCACCACCACCACCACCGGAATGGCTAGTAACCTGCACAGCCACGACGATAACGACAATGATAACGATCACCATAAAGATACCAAAGCAGATCCATTTCTTTTTGCGTGTAAGTTTGGCAGTGTAGACAGCTTTTCCAACGTCCTGATGTCCTTTTTCAAGATCACCCACGATCTGGTAAGAAGATTCCTCGATTGTCTCCAGTACCTTGGCTTGGTTTTCTAAAAGGAATTGCATCTCCTCAAACAATGCTGATAGTTCTTCCACACTTTTTGCTAGTCGGCGAATGTCTTCATGGCGTTCCTGAACCGCATCCAATGTTTGTTGACCATCATATCGACGTTGTTCATTTGTCATACTCTGCATCAGCTGTTGTGCAAATACAGCAGGTCTACCTTCTTCAGCTTGTGAGATGGCTTGATTGATTTCATCTGGTGTTGCGTTCGGGTTGGCAATACGGATTTGGCGTTCATATTGACGTGATTCGGCTTTCTGGAAATCAACAGCCACTTGTCGGTGTCGAGAAATGGTATCCAAAAACGACTTGGTCACGTTTGAAAACTGGTTCTTGCGAATCGCCAGGTCTGAATGGCGCGAAGTTGGCTCAATCTCTTTTATCTTTTGCTTCACATGCGTCATCATTTGTTGCGTTTCATTGGTCATGTCGTCAAGATTGGACCTGATGCGTGCTTCCTCTCGAGCATCAGCAGCCTGCAACATACTCGACTGATACCCTTGGATACGCGTGATATTTTCATTGATGGCTCGAACCGTTTCTTGGATATGCGACACCTCATTCAAGAACCCGTCCATGGAATTCACGTCCGACTGCGTCGATAACAGAGGTCGCATCTCATAACGACCAGGCTGATGTGCAGGAGCAGGGCGGTTTAATTCAGCGAGACGATCGACGCTCATAGCTCAAGAGTAAAGGCCAAGAGGGGTAGAGAGAGAAAAAAGGCAGTAAAAAAAAGCAATTGCCTATTTTTAGACGCTGAGTTGCGAATGGAAGAGCTCTAAGCCTGGTAATGATACGAGACATCTCAAATAAGTGTGAAGCGTCGGGCTGTGTTACTGATTTCCAAATTACCAATTGTACTAGATCCTCATATTGCAATCTCGTCTTTATATGATCTTCTCGACACAAGCCATGACTCCAGTAAGTGGAACGCATCACATCTTCAAGAGGCTGAACAACTAAAAAGGAAATTCCCTTTTTCGATTGAAAGCAATAGCAAGAAGTGATCCTATAGTATATGTATCGTGATGCATACATGCCCTGAGCTTAGTAGCGGATATTCGATTGTCGATCTTTGCGACGTAGAACATCACCTTTACTCTCATGTAAGCTTTCTTCTTGATCATCCACCTATCCTATCTAGTAATACAATACAAATGAAAAAATGCGCTATGAATGCATGCTCTTAAGGGGGGATATGGGTGCTTTCATGGGAACAAAGTAGCCCGCCATTGAAGAGAGTCACATTATAATAAGTTTATCATCGAGTACTAAACACACTGATTATCGCTACGCCGAGAAAACTAATAGTTGTTGGTAATAATAAATGATCCGCAATCCACTGGCCATGCATCGAATGTTGGTCCGCATGCTCTTGCGTATTATCTTGTCGTTTTAAAACCCCATCAATAAATGCGCCATGTTGCTTTGGATCATCATCGTCATTGAATGGTGCTGTTACTACCGTAGTAGAGGATGGGTAGCCAAAGACTTCTTCGCGCAAAGTTGGAGCAGCAGAAGCTTGTGCTGATAAATATTTCATTGTTTTCACTTCCATTTGGTGTCGCTCTCGCATTTGGGTGGAAAGAGTGATACCTTCATAATCATCAAATGCTGCCTCTGGATCTTCGATTGTTGTTGAATTATAGACTACAAGTCGTACGCGATCTTGGCCCATGTTGTGAGCCATTTGAACCGCATCAATCAAATCCGCATCACATGTCATCAATATTTCGTCGCCTTCGTTGTCGCAATACGCAATAGCTATCGAAGATGATCGAGGATACGTTGTAACCGAATACTGAGAAGCAGCAATGACTCTTTGCCGTATAATAGCTTGCAGTCCTGAAAAGTCTCTGCTATCCCAATTGATGCGGTGCGTAGTATTTCCAACAGTGAACTTGAAGGAGAAGATATTTTGTATCAATGAAACCTCTCGAGCGGATGTGACATTGGTGGACATGGTCTCTGGCTGCGATCTCGAATTCCAACTAGGTCCAGCTAATCGGAGTATAGGAGTTTCATGCAGCAGCATTGGGCTAGAAAACCCACTGTCGGCAGTGTTGTCATGATCGTCGTCAGCAGTGGTAACACAGCTGCTATGAGCCCCGTCGTTACTGCAAAGCCATGTGCGATGGTCCTGGATAGAAAAGTGTGAGCCATTTACATTTTTGATTTTCTTTTCAACACAAGTAGCGTACCTCAAACAATGAAAGCATGAGTGCCGTCATATCCACAAGGTGAGCGATGTCTCCCTTTTCGTCCACTATAGGCATACGCTTGAAACAACCAGCTAAATATGGGAGAGTAGTATAAAGATTTTCATCATCAATCTGCGTCTGATGATGGACATCACGTACCATTCATCGTTTTTAAAGTATCCAGAATGCTGGTTGAGAAAGTGGCAACATCAGGATGCGGCGTCATTACACGCACCATCGAACAATTATCCAAAGCAATACCAGCTGCCACCACACGAAGGACCACGTCTTTTGGCTTTGATATTACAAAACTTGTAAATGCACAAAAATATCACCCAGCTGATGGTAGATGGATACTCACTGTGAAAATACCAGCTAAACGACCATTATCGTATACCAAAGCTGCAGTAGCCTCGTTCACCTTCATCATGTCGATGACATTGCGTACCTGATCTCTGATGGATGCTTGTACAAACTTTGACTTTTTGTGGGGATGATGCTTGGATAGGGCAAGTAAGGTAAGATGCACAGTGTTGTCACGCGATGACTCAGTGTGAGTATGTAGGTATGATGCGCATTGCAGACACTCCTTTTCGACCTTTTCTGATAAATGATCCTTTTCCATGCGCCTAATAAACATATGCAGGCATTTTGTAATATCCAACATCCCAGCCATATCGCCATTCTTGCTGTGCACAATCTACACATGATACAATCAGCGCACAGGGCTTTGTTATGAAACTCATACTCACGGCGTGATGAGCTTGGCAACTTATCATAAGATCAATAGCGACAAAAGCGGGAGTAGTGGATGCTACACGCACCAGATTTCGTTCCATGATATCGGCTACAGTGGTAGTCCTGGTAAAAGTCAGCGTTGCTAATATCGTGTATATCCAAAATAGATGCCGCACCTTGCACTTTGGCGACATGCCACGAGCCGGTAAGTTATATCTTTTGCCTATCAAAAAGCTTGTTGTAAGTAAAAGTATTGAAAATAATCATCCTCTTTTCTTACGGTTATTACGCCACATGGATCTCCATGATTGTCAACCACGACTACGTAGCTGTGTTTCTTCACCATCATCAATTGTGCTGCTTCCAGGGCAGTTGAACTTGTTCCTACAGCCAAAGCTGGGGAGATTCCAAGTGCTGACACTGTGCCCTTGATCCTTTTGCCAGGGTGGTGATATATTACTCCTTTTGTCGATATGCGAGATTGGCTCTTTTTGGATAATTCTTGCTCTATCTTTTTACGGATGCTCTACGTATATCTTTTTTATTAGTGAATTGAAAAACAAACCGCATGTAAACGACAAGAACCTCATCCTTTTTCCACTGACGTTGTCTACATGGCAAGGGTCCTCCATTCTCTCCTACTTTTGCTGAGCTCGAAGATGTAGAAACCGCTCCCCGTAGAGTGTTATGAAGACAATGCGGTCGTTTGTTGCGTATTGACCCATTGTTATTAGGAACATGAGACATATGACAAGGACGCTAGGAGAGCAAGTGATAAAAAGAAGGAGGAAAGACCATAAAAGATTATCTATTGTCTCAGGGTGGTGTTTATATGCAATGTCCAGTTCTAAGAATAACGTTTTATTTGCGTTCAAATAATTTCATTCTGCATATGTATGCATGTACATGCAAATAAGTAGTACAGATACCGCCTTAAAAGCAATTGTAGAAGGGGTGGAGGTAATAACATGTAAAAAAACGGAGAGGATCAACCTTCAACAACGGGTATAATGATTGTATTATGCTAGGCCTTGGTATCACCTGTTTTCAAATTGTCGACCAATGGCTTCTACTTTGCTACCAGCCCGTCGCCAAGGTACAACTGGAGTATGCGGAGTAGTGATGGTAGTGGCAGTACTGGACGACATTGATTTGGATCGTGGTTTACGCGTATCTATTGCTCTGTTGGCCGAAGGTTGTTGTGGTTTATGTTGTGTAGATGAAGAGGAAGATGGCGATGGCTTCACAGCTCGGGTAGGTTTGGCTGGTGGTATGCGAACCGTGGCCATGACATTTGGATCTGAAAGTGTCTTTGGCTGATGCGTTTTGATATGCTGTGGTTTCCGAGGTACTGGTGGAGGCGGTGGTGGTGCAAATACTTCACTGTACTGATCAATCATACAATGGAACAAGGCACGAGAAATGTTGAGGGTAGGAATAAATACGACAGCAAGATTGGATGTTGACATGCGATTTTCATCTTGATGATCGACGACGTTTTTAAGATGTCTACAAAGACGGCGAAGAAGGCAAACGTTGTGTACAGGAAGCTGAGAGACAATCTTGCGCACGGTAGAAGAAGAGAAATCGCCATCATTGCCAATATCCACCGAGATAATAGGATGTGGTACTATAGCAACACTTAGCTCATTCTATCCTTTGTTCGACTATCATGTTGATCTTACATTCCCGTAAATAAGTCTTCAACAAGGCACTGATCACATGGGGATCTGGCTGTAATATCGAAAGATCCACATCCGATCCTATATGAAATTAAGCTTCCAATCAATATGATTTCCATTGCATCTCTCCACCCTATCTTACCATCGTCAAACATGGTCCGGAACTTTTGGATCATACTTAGACTTCCAGTGATTCGATATATGCCAACTTCATGTATACCTATTCAGTGGTCGGGTAAGTGGATTTGTATACATCCTTCTCCATTCGACTTGAAGAACCCACCATGCTGATCCAGATAGTCAATGCAGCGTTGTACGATTGCAGGAACCATGGTATCGAGTCTTGTCATGGCAACAGCTTGTTCTAGAGGCATCCCAAACACACCCTCAGTTGAACGTCGTGGCGGTAGTGGCGGTGTTGTTGATTCTATTCATATCTTGCATAAGCGGGTGCGTCTACGTTGGTAATGACAAGCTCATTCTACCTGCAAACTCCTTTTTCCAGCGATCGACTGCTTCTTTACCACGACGACTCCATTCTATGCCTGTTTCACGAGCCATATTGCTGTAGATTGCGCCACGTAGTTTCCATTCGGGTAGCTTTTCTTGCATGGTGGCGTTGAGCTCCAACGTTTTTGTTTCGACCTTCATTCGAGTGTCCCGCATAGTATAAGCGAGGCGAGACAATACGGTGTTGTTGTCATTCCAAGAAGACGTGGACGAAGGTGATGACGATAATGAAACGGAATCTGATATTGGTGTCGAAGGTGTCATGAAAGAAAAGAGAGAACACCGGAAAAAAAGAGACACAAGACCGGACTTTGCAGACTCGACCAAGGCGGTCTAAGATTTTTCCATTCATCCACCACCACCACCATGGGTCATTTACTTAGTCCGGCTATTTGCACCCCACCTGGTGCACCCTACCTGTCTTAAAACTCAGTTGGCGCACCCTACCTCTTGGTTTTTTTTTTCCTTGCACCCCACCACACCACACCACACCACACCATATCGTACACCCTACCATGGTGTACACCCTACCAGCAATGTAGGCAATGTCCCAATCAACGTATAGCATCGCGTCCCTGTAGAATTACGTTTTGAATCGGCAACCCACGTTGAAGGCTGGCTTATACTGCTTGGGAGTTTTGGTCATCGACTTTATGATACTACTAATTTATTTGAACATGTTATATGCTAGTGTCTAAAGATAAGTATATTGTTGGAGGGATTCTATGGAAAAAAGGATACAGGCTAAAAATTGGTTAAATCTAGGACCTCTTCGGTATCAGAGTTGTCAGAATCATCTTGGGAATCCTCTGAAGGGACAGAAATGGGATCTTCTGTGACGCTACCAATCACATCAATCGCATTATAAATGAATATAGATTAGCCAATTCTGAATCTTTGTAAATTTAACGGCGCATATAAAAAAGGCGCTGAATAAACACAATATACACAGGATCTTCTGTGATCATTGGTAAGCCTTGGTGAGGTGTATGAGTGCGCTCTAATTCCAACCAAAAATGAGGGTACCATGAATCTTGCGGCATATCATGAGTGACATATTTAGGTCTGTAGGGCTCAACGTCTGGCCAAGGAAAGGATACATTTTCACGGATTTTCACCAAAATGAAATGGCTATTCATCAGCTGCAATACAAATGGATGGACCCAGTTGGCTTGTGATGGTGGAGTGCGGTACGGCAAAAACAAATGGGTGCCTTTTTTGGAGTACATTGCAATTGGCCGCTTAAATGTATCAGCAGCAATCTTCGTACAATCCCGGGTAAGGAACCATTGGCCTAAGGGTCGCTTCAAGATTGCATTGATTCTTTTCTCCTTGACATCATCATAACGACCTTCGTCATTGTATATAGTCACTGCCAGTGCACGTAAACCACAATTACCATACCGTCTTTAACTATTATTCATTGTCGTAATCTGAGGATCTATCCCACCATCTCATTCACACTCAGCCTGATTGCATCATCACATCTATATACACACGCGTATTCACCCCTAAATAAACTTGGTCTTTCTTTCTCTTATTGAGTCTCACGGACACTTACTACTACCAGTTTTCTCTCTCTCGCTTTACAGCTCACATACACACATACACACACACACACACTCATCTTTATCTCCATATATCACATTCATAATGGCAAATAGCTGCAAGCAGAAAAATTCATCCATAATCATCCGTAGTAAGAAGGTATTGTATGCATTAGTCACAAAGACGAAGCTATATCTTTATTTTAACTTCAAATTGTCAGCTAATCCCCTAAATCGATTTCCTAGTTTCTCTCGAGCATACTCTAGAGTTTTGGCAGTGGGTTTATCAACATGGAAGTTCCCAGTAACAGTCATTACAGCGAGAGGTCCAGCATGGTGGTCAACAAAATAAGATAAACCATCATTGTCTAAAATACCGAGTAATCGATATCCTTCGGACGACAAAACGAGTGTGACCAACGGTAACCTTGCTAGAGCAAGAAACATAGGTGATGTAACTTGCAGAGGAGCCATGTGCACTTCAATGTGTTGTAAAACAGTAGCGATCGAAAACAATTGCAGTAACGATAAACCATGTACTCGCCAAGATAGTATGTCGATGCGCCTAAGATGAGGGATTCTTGCAATGGAAGACACCTTAGCGCTATTCATTCTGATCTGGTTTTCAAGTGGAATGGGTGCGATTGATAGTGCAATGCTTTGTAGCGATGGATGCTGTTGGGCCATGTCCTGTAGTTGATTGAAAATATCTGTCGACAACGTCACCTCAGACAAGTATAAGTGGAGTGATGTCAGATGCTGAAATGATCCCAGAGATGATATGTACGCCTCCACCTCGGCCACCCCCAAAGCTAAACCGATTGAATTCAATGAATGCCGATTCTGATAAAAAATATCCCATGGATGGTCGTTTGGCATGAGGTCACCATAACAATGCAGCAAAGACAAGTGTTTGAGATTGCTCTGATCAATAAAACGACCTGCATCGGTGACATCGATGTCCAGTGCTCGTAAAGAAATGGTGTTGCTGACTGGTTGCCGATCATCGATTTCATCGTAACATGCGGTAACAGGCTGAAAGTTGTACGGCAAATAGCATAGTTGTCGAAGATTATGGCAGCATTTATCCATTATAGCTCTGTTTTGGACCTTGTCTCCTTCGTTGCGCACACCCAGAAACTTCAGGCATATGCAGCCAAGTAGAACCTTCTCGAGGTCGACGATAGTAATTTCGCATCCCCTCACGTCCAAGTATTGTAAATTGATGCAGCTGGATGGCAGAGAAAGTAGTCGTAAATCGGTGCATCTGGATGCCGGAGCACGTGTGGCAAATTGACCGTTAGACAAGGCAATGAATTCAGTAGCTCCACCGATACTCAAATAAGTAATATTTGGTGAATGGCGAAGGATATTCTTTATAAATGTTGTTGTCACTGGAATAAAAATGTCGGGTGATATCTTCAAATAAGAGAGTTGTGGTAACTTCCCCAGACACCTTCCTAGGTCTGCTTGTATGCCGCAGTCCTCGAGAACTATGTTTTTTATCATCACCGTCATTACTACGGGTATACTGATAGTTATCATAGCATCCACTTACATAAAGTTGATATATTGCGAAAGAAACGTGGAATAAGCGATCCAATCATACCATCAGTCTCCGAGTGATAAGTAGATTTTTTAAGGACTATAGAGCGGACACAGTCGCCAACTTTTGCCATAGATCTTGCGTATTCCCCGCAGTACTTTTCTCCATTTAAAACAACGTAGCCAGGAAATACAGTTCTATAATCTGGAACTGAAGCATACCATTGTCGAGAAACACGCATGCATTGAAGAACATCGAAGATTGACAAAAGCGCAAAGATTTGTAGAAGCACGTCATAAGGGAGTACATCGATCATGTTGTACATAGTAAACAAAAAGTGTCGTTATTGAGTAATTGGATAAGATGAAGGGCAAGTAAAGACTGATCTTTTATAATGAAAGCGAAATTGGTGACTCCACCAGCTCCTTTGATCCAGTAATACGTAGCCATTTCATCAATGGGTGTTTGATCACCTATAGTGGTGCAATGCAATAGTGACCTCACCAGGTCTTTTGATCCGTGCAATATGTAGCCATTTCACTTCAATGGGTGTGATCACCTATAGTGGTGCAATGCAACAGTGACTCCACCAGGTCTTTTGATCCGTGCAATACGTAGCCATTTCATCAACGTGTATTCCATCACCTTTTAATACCATGCCATAGTGACCTCACCAGGTCTTTTGATCCGTGTAAGAATATAAAAGTGCGACACACCATTAGGAAAATCCACATTCATCCTTTTCTCATCTCTACTATTCCACTGTTACATCATAATGGATGCTGAAGGCGAACCAATGGAGGTTGATGGCGAACAAGCCGAAGATGGCCAACAAGCCGAACAAGCTGCAATTGATGAAAATAGAAACCGCATCGACGCATTCCGTGCCAACGCTAATCGCCACAACGTTCGAACTGTGACCCGGAACTGTAAACTGAGAACCGTTCTTAATGATGATTATCGAGAGCTACGGGTAGGTACAATGCTTCAGTAGCTGTATGCGTAACACGAGATGTTTGACTTTTAAATCGTTGCATAGCATCCACTGCGAACGTTAGCAGAAGACTACACAGTGGTGAGACGTGATACTTTTGACTTGGTGAACATGGACGTGTTACGTTGGATTCAAGAAGGAGCAGAAGGCACGCCGTGTCCTGACATATTGAACCAGGGTTACTGGAGGAAAGCGTTTACCTTGTGCACATTACCTCCCACCCATACCGAGGTAATCGAAGATGAACATGTTATGTAGTTCTTTGCATTGTGTTTCTGACGTGATATATAGGAAGCTACAGAGCCACATTTTTTGCACCTTATCCAGACCTTCAATTGGTGCTTTCAACGATCTCGGTTGCTACATCCAGATGATTTCGCGGAGGATGACCCCGATCGACCAGGTATGTAAAGAACCAGATCAAAGCTTCCTTTGAAGTAAGCTGACATGGGATGAATTATAGATATACCTCAGCCACTATACGAGCCGCCCGACTTCAATTCACCCACGTTGAGAAGTCGTCTTGGTGATTTATTCGCAAGAGGAGAAGCCATACCGGGTATGAGCTAAATTTGATGTTGTCTTCACCAATTGCTAACTCGAGACCAACCGCAGCAATCAAGAACCACCTAGCTCTCAACCCCCCAAAATATATGAAGCATACCTTCACGGCGTATTTTTACGATTTGCAGAATCGTATTGAGCCCAATTTGCCGCGACAGCCGCAAGCATTTGGTATGTAAATGTTAGGTAGATTCAATGATACCAAAGCACTAACATTGACAAAATTATAGCGAATGTAATGGTGAGGCATTTGCTGAATCACGACGAGCCGGCAGATGTTGACTTTGATGACCTTCCAGTGGCTCTAAGAGCTGATTTTCGGGTGTATTATCAGTACGTTTATACATATCATTGATGTGAATATATCATAACCTCAACGTGTATTAGAAACCATTTTGAAGAATTTGAACGATGTTTTGCTGGTTACAATCTCACTGAAGTTGGCAAGAGCCCTGGACGTCGTGTCAATGCCGCTTACATTCCGGGTGCATTGCGTTATCTTACTGGGATTTTGTTTCAAGAAGCGGAGCGGCTTGACAGCCAACGATGGACCGTGCTACCTATAGGCAAGCTGCAAATCTCATTCGTACCGATCGATATCAGAGTGCTATATTGGGTCTGCCGTCTTGCCCATGGAAATGCCTATGGAAATGAAAACATTGTATTCGAAGCTCCTCCTGCGATAAGGGTAAGCCATTCTATGCATAATGAAGCACAATCTAATTGCTTGCCTTAGCGTGATACTCCGGGACCAGGAGGAGTAATGTTTATTCCACAAAATAGCATAGGTGGAAACACAAATCCTTTGTTAAAGGAGCAATTCTTTGAGCAGCTTTTCAACCTCGATCCTTTGTCTAAAAGGCGAATGCGATATTCTCCAGGTATGCTGAATAAGCGAAATGTTTAAGGATGTTATTGATTCTCTTGTGTTATTATTTGAAGAATACGTTTTCAATCCTGATGTCGAACCCATAACATTCAAATTCTCCCTGAACACGGATGGTGTACGCGTTTGCTTCCATTTTGTCCGCGCTTTGGTCTCACTGCAGGATGGTAAGCTATTATCCTCTTTTAATTATTGCGTCCTTGTCTAAATCAAAACGTAATAGAACGTATGCCAGAGACTTCCGCTGATGTGCGGTATTATGCAAGAGAGTTAAACCTAACAAATTGGCATCGTGGGATGTACCATTTGAACAAGGAACCAGGTGGATTGGACGCTGAGCGCTTGCAAGGAACCAGAATTGTCGGAATTGATCCTGGTAGGATAATAATGAAAGATAGTGATGTACATATTCTAATTATCCTCTACATCTCCCAGGCATAAGAGCAATAATTACAGGCACCGATACTACACAGCATTTGGAAGTTCGACAAACAAGACAACAGCACGTTGTGCAAATATCCAACAAGGAGTACCAGTAAGTGTCCAATGCTGCACTTTTCGGAAGCTATATTCACCACTCATTTCACAGACATCGCTCTTTATCAAATTGGATAAGACAAAAAACCTTACACAGCCGTATCCATAGCCCAGATGATATGGCGACTCAATATTTGGCTCTAAGTGCGTTTCCCGCTCGCACATGCAATCTACAAGATTTTTTGGATCATGTGCATTTAAGATCGTTTCTTCATAACACGTAAGTGTTAGGGAAATTATACTGCTACTGGTAATATCAACGCCTTTATTCTTTTAGTTTGCACAATTTTGCGTGCCATTATAGGCACAGGGAGCAACGATGCACAGCATTTTCAGCACGTGTATCAGCACAGGAATCCATAGTCAACCAAATTCTCAACATAGAAGATCCAGATGATGTACGTAAACAAGAGAAACACTTTATTATTTGATGGCTAACTTAGGTATATCTAGCTACGCGATCTTCCTTTCAATCATCGAGATATGGGTAAAAGGCAACGCAAACTAACCAGGCGAGCAGCACGTGCCCAACGGCAACTTGTTCAAGATACCACAACGAAAGAACCAGAGGACGAGGTTGAAACCATAGTTGCATATGGAGCCGCACGCTTTGGAGCTACAACAAAAAGGCATCGAGCAGTACCTGTTGAGGTAATTAGTACTAACGACAATCATTTTATGATTCAATGCCGACTCACCATTTACCATTTAGACCCTCCGAGCAAGAATTGCACGGCGTGCTCTTCTCATTTTGGTCGATGAATTCCGTACCAGTGTGACATGCCACGTATGTAATGGCCGTTTGCAACAATTTCGCGAGCGACAGACGTTGGTTTGCCAACACAAGTAAGCAGCATTGACAATACTTCTGAGAAACACACATCCTAATCAATCGTTCATATACTTACAGCAAAAAATACATCCGTGATTTTCGTAATGCTCCGGTTTATGATGATGAAGGTCATTATATTGAAGGCACATGGACACGTGGTAAACCTCGTCAATGGTGTATGGATGAAAATGGTGAACGGCTACACTGGACCTCTATTTGCCCTGGTCGAGAACAAGTGCATGATTTCCGCAACAAAGTGTATGCTTTGAAGTGGTGTCCAAACTGTCAATTTGTATGTATGCTTCACGAGCATGGGAAGTGTGGTGTTTAACTGGATTGAATAGGTATTCGATCGCGATATTAATGCAAGTACAAATATCCATCGCATTTTCGAACTTTACATGGCAAACGATGGCGACATTGAGTCTCGACCCGCTGCAATGAGCCGTGGACAAGTACAAGAAGTAGATAACGAAGTCGAAGAAGAAGATGAACTCGAGACGGATGACGACGACGAGGAGCTACTGTAAAGCAATCAATACCCATGGTGCACAGTGAGGCGTGTATCCATATCCGTGTCATTGGGGGGTAAGTCACAACGATTTGGATCCATTGAAACTTTTTGCTGACTTCTTATGTGGGGTGCATTTGGTATGGTGCAAATAGTAAAGCCCCATTTACTTAGCATCTCTCTCTTCATGGAAAAGTCGTTAATAAAGACAATGAAGCTTTTATTGGTCAATGTGTGGTTGAGCAAATAGATCAGCATAGACATTTATTCATCCCCGGCAACAACATCTTTATACAACTTTGATTGTTGTCATGCATCACTTTTAGAAGAAGACCGACTTGATCTTGAAGGAGGAGGATACCATGGTATGGCGTTGTTGTCAGTGAATTGCGTTGAGCAAAAAAAGTCCTGGGTGTGGTGGAGGGATGATAGGATAGTAAGATTTCAGCGACAGGGATTTTCATTTTCATTGTACCTCTTTTTGATACATTTATATACACATCTATGGGCCAGAAGCTCAGTAAGGAAGCTTGGCGTCTCAACCTATTCCAAGAAAACAGCTACGACTACGATCATAAAACCGTTCGAAAACTGATTCGTGCAGGACGTTTGGCCGCTTTTTACAAAGGTGATCTGTGACATTGCATTTCAACAGGTCAATTGTGGTCGGCTACTAAGTCTAATGTCTCCAGGCCTCAACGAACTGCCCCAACAGCCATCTCGGTTGGAAAAAACCATGACAACCAGGGGATTCTTCTTGACAGGGGATTCAATGATGCGCCATTTTGATCCATCATATCAACAAGCACTCGATTGTCCAATTTGTTTTCTAGTAAGTAGATTTTACCACGATGCTGTTTCGAGCTTGTATTCACCTTAAAATGGCAGTACTTCCCCATTGATTATCTTAATTACGCACGTTGCTGCCGTCAACCAATATGCACAGAATGCTTCTTGAGATTGATGAGATCATCCAAATCACCATTGGAGTCACCTTCATGCCCATTCTGCATACGACCTGACTTTGGTATCGTTCACATCCCGCCAGCTTTGACGGATGAGGTACTGTAGGGTAGGGGGACAAATGGTTTGACAGCATCACTCTCTCACACATACATCTTTAAAGAAGAAACGAAATGATTCCTCGTTGCAGAAGGATATTAGTCATGCCGTCAAATCGTTGACGCTGGATGATTCACGTGTAATCCTTGTAGGTGAGTGATGATCGTTTTTCTACGTAATGTCTCCTCCACCATGTTTTGATTATGAACCTTGCATTACAAGATTCCATTCGACCCAATTGGCACAAGACAATATTAGATGCTGATATGCGTATGGGAAGTATATCTGGAAAAGGAACCACTCGTAGACGCGTCGTTCGACCAAACAATCAAAGTCGTCCTATCGGCCATCTACGACCTGATGAATCACCCTATTATGGCGGCCATCGGGTGTCTTGGCCTAATGATCATGAAAGTGTAACCATCATGCATGCTATCCGCTCCCAGCAATAGTCAACATTGTTTATTATCTTTTGCTATCTTCGGCTATCCTCCCCCTATCACCGATATGATCATTTGCTGTCACCATTCATTTTATTCGTACCTTTATCTGCATAATGTTTATTAAATTCAATCTTGGATCGACGAGAGTTGTCAGAGCTAATGGTCTTTGCAATAAGGATAAGAGAGCGGCTACATAGAATCATAATACAGTGACGCGTACTCCTTTATTAATGCTAAACAGCCATCATTCATTCTCACACGCGCACGACAAGATGGCTGAATGGAATTTGGATGATACCCTGAACAACCTCGCACTACTTTTTTAGCACTACAACGCCGACTTTTGTTATGAATACATGTTTATTGATCAAAGTGGATCCTTAAAGAACAGAGTGTACCAACGCAGTTCCTATGACAACTCAAGGTGTCAATCTGAGCATTGTCGGCTGTGTCTCGTGGCATAATAACCTGGCAGCTGCTCTTTTCTCAGCAAATGCCCCAAACGAGTGGCTCAAAAAAAAAACACGCAGGCTTTGTTGGTGACGTGTTACATCAAGCCATTTGTAGTGCAGGTTGCCATACTCAAGTATCATTTCTTTCACGTATTGCGAATCATGACAGGTAGTTGCTTATGATCCAATGGCACCGTTTCACAGTTGGAACGAATTTAATGTACGCAGGATGCACCCTGATTGGTCCCGCACAATTCATTATCGTACCAGCATTTCCCAACGCCGGTGAATTTTGCTCTTGTCACCAACAAGCCTACAGCTTATGTAATTCATGTTGCACGTGGTTACCATCACCACTGCGGTGAAGCATACCATTTACTCAAAGAGTACTTCATATCAGTACACAAAGATTAGCTAAGCAAGGCAACATGTTGCTTGTTTCAAAATAAGAATAGTACTAGTGATTTCGATGGGTGGATCAATGTATGGTATGGATCGTACTATGCTTCAGAAACCTCCCACAAGGGCGTAAAAGGTCACGATAGGATGCCCAAACAAATCTCACTTCATTCTTTTCCAAATCAGTCAGCAGGAGGTGACTGGGAGAACAACAATATCCAAGTGCGTGCGTAGCACCAACCATTGGGTGCGTGAGCAATTGGGTGTTCCCCTTTAAAGAATCATCGCAAGACCGCACAGGTGGTGGTGATACGTCTGGGTTTTAACCTATGATTATGTTGTGTTGTGCGTGTGTGAAGACAACAAAGTTAACTCGTGTGATCCAAATAGATGTATTTTGCTGCATAGGATCTACTGCTGCTGCTGTTATTGCGCACTGGTTGGTAAAACCAACCGCGGGAACGTAACTCAGGTTGCCGAATTATGTGTGACGGCAGCTCACACAGGGAACACAAACACGGTAATTTGTGCGCAAAAGTATCAATGAACAACGCAAGAGCGCGCAAATTTGAGACACCTTATCAGCAGATCCAATAGTTTTTGTCTCAATTTCTCTTTGATTTATGGCAACATCAGCCTATTGATCTGCTGTATGACTCTATAAAATAACAACAGTACTCGTATATTGATCCAGGAGCCTCATTGCAGTTTACTAACGAACCAAGCAACTTCTTGTGTTTAGTATTTGTACAACTAGACCCTCCTCTGTGACAAGTCATTCATATTTCCCACCGAATCAAGGTGAGAGACCCTCGCTTTCTGTGCATGGGGAAATTGAATGGTCACTTCCATTTAAAGAGGTGACAACGGGACCGTATTATATAAGCAAACCTCCTTTGATCCTTTCCTGGGTATATAAATTTGTGCTGCCTGATTCCTTGTTTTTTTGCATCTTGTTTTAGTCTTTTTGCCCTCTCATGGTGAACTGGACAAAAAGGATAACGAATAACGTCTATGTAAGGCAAAAAGGATACTGATCCCTTTAATGTAGCAGGTCATGCTAAAGCCACTCCTTTGTAGATTATCGGCGGCTTTGCAGCCATTGCCGGTATTATGTTTGGTTTCGATATCGGCAGTAACTCTGGTGTCATTGGTACTGATCAGTAAGTCTTTTCAAGGCCCAAAGATTTCCTTTTCTAAAAGGATGTTGTAGATATCGAGACTACTTTGATCATCCCTCCGATCTGTTACAAGGAGGCATCAATGGTGCTTTGAGTGCTGGTTGTTTTGTGGGTGCCTTGCTTGCTGGTTTTCCTGCAGATCGCTACTCACGTAAATTTACCTTGATTGGTGCATCCGCTCTCTTTATTGTTGGCTCTATTTTGCAAGCTGCTGCAAACGGTGTACCTATGCTGTGCGTGGGTCGTGTTCTTAATGGTAGAGTACAAAAATAAGTTGGATGATAATAGCCAATGTGGGCTAACGTGGTATTTTTTCAGGACTTTCTGTTGGTGTGACATCAATGGTTGTCCCCTTGTACCAGTCAGAAGTTGCTCCCAAGGAAATTCGCGGGCGGATTGTAGCCGTACAGCAATGGAGTATCACGTGGGGTATTATGATTTCGTAAGTCTCCCCTTTACCAAGAGCGACCTTATGCTGATTGCTCTATAGCTTCTTCATCCAATATGGATGCCAGTTTATTCGTGGTGGAAGTTCAACCGCTGCTTTTCGTATCCCATGGGGTGTTCAAGCTGTCCCTGCAGTGATTTTGGTGGCTGGTATGTGGGCCTTCCCACACTCTCCCCGTTGGCTTGCTGATAAAGGTCGCATGGATGATGCCATTCGTGTGCTGGCTGATATTCACGGTGCTGGTGATCCCAACCATCCTCGTGTCAAACAGGTACTTGATCAAAAGATAACCATTTCTATTCGTTTCCTTATGCTCTTTATATAGGAAATCGAAGAAATCGAAGCTGTCATCCGCTTTGACCGTGAACAAGCTTCCCATCGTTATGCTGATATCTTAAAACCTGCTTACTCTTATCGTGTTTCACTCGGCATTTGCTTGCAGATCGTAGGTCTTTTATTATATAACTACTTTTCCATTACCATACTAACCACCTGTACACCATATATAGTGGCAGCAGCTTACTGGTATGAATATCATTATGTTCTATGTCGTGTTATTGTTTGAGCAAGCTGGTAAGTGATGGTGCCTTTGTTTAGTCATATAACGTTTATCTCATTATCATTTGTATACAGGTATTGGCGATTCTCAAGAGGCACGTCTCCTTTCTTCTGGTATCAATTATGTGGTCAACGTCGTTATGACAGTACCTGCTATTCTTTGGGTTGACAAATGGGGTCGTCGTAACACAATGATCTTTGGTGCGTTGATGATGTCGCTTTTCTTATGGGTCGTTGGCGGTATCTTAAGTACTGGTTACTGGTATATTGGTGACGATGGTAAATGGTCCACCATCATGGGCAGCACGAGCAAATCCAATGGCATGGTCGCATGTATCTATCTTTTTGTTGCATCATTTGCCACCACGTGGGGACCTTTGGGATGGATTTACCCAGCAGAAATCTTCCCATTACGTATCCGTGCTGTCGCTGTGTCATTATCAACAGCTGCAAATTGGCTATTTAACTGGGTGCTCAACTTTGTCGTCCCAATGCTGATGCAACGTATTCGCTTTGGATTGTACATGCTTTTTGCTGGCTTTAACTTCTTGATGGCCGTCCACGTCTTTTTGGCCTACCCTGAGACTAAGGGATATACCGTAAGTTTGTTATACTATCTTTGATGTATATATCGCACATGTCACTCATGAATCTTCATATATATATAGCTCGAAGAAATGGATATCGTCTTTGAACACAATCCTCGCAAAAAGTTGGATCGGGCTTTTGTAGAGCAAGAATTAGCAAGACGTACAGGCATTGCTGGATCTTCTCCTGTGCCCGAGAAAACTGAAGATGAAGTCTAGTCGTAGAACTCGATTTATTTCATTTTTTCTCCCTACATCTTAGCTACTATAATTCTCTTTTTCTTGGTATGATTAAAGTAATGTAAGCATTTGCCTCAAAACCGAATCAGGTTACACATGGAACGGACTGGGAGTAAAATGTAAATCTGGCAAACAAACGTCTTCGTTCCCAATACACTGCTTGATCAACGATGGCGATTCAACCAAAGACTGTATTATATTGTGGAGGTATGTAAGCTATCCAAATGGTCCATTTACGGGAGACAGGCGATTGACTAGATTGGTTTAGTATGCACGATGCCACCAGAGGTATGAACATTGGCACGTCAGCTACAATACACGCGACTAAAAAGGACACTCTAGTACTGCGAGTTCAGCGGTAGTCAAGGCAAATGCAAATCATGGTTACATGACAACCACTTGGATGCATACAACAAGCTTTACGGTGAAGCTGAAGGTGGGTAGTCTTCCAAGGAGGCGAACGAGCATAGTGGGTTATAAGTTGACAGAGGGCAACTAGATGTGGCCGACAAGGTTGCCCAAGTGTCTCTTGAAGGTACCTCGGAAGGACGCAGCGATCGAACTTTTGTCAAGGATAAATCAGCACAATTGGAAGCCAAGTTGGAAAGGGAGAACCAAAAGAAGTTGGTGAGTTATGAGGATCATTGGATAATGTGGAATCCCATCCTGATGTTTTCTCTTGAGTACAGTCTTCTCGCGTGACAGTAAAACGGGTTGAAAGAACGAAAAGAAAATGCGTGACCATCGTACATGGCTTGGAAATCTTTGGTAAGCAAGAGGTATGGTATGTATCCGTGTCTTCTTACACAAACCGTATAGATGTCGATCTCAAGAAAGCTGCCAAGATGTTTGCCAACCGCTTCGCATGTGGATCATCCGTGGCCAAGAATAACCAGAATCAGGATGAAATTGTCGTGCAAGGAGATTTCTCAGATGAGATTCATGATTTGATCTTAGCAAATTGGCCAAAGGTGGGTTTCTGTTTATCGATACATGGTTGACGTGAGCTGATACCTAATAACATCCATCCAAAGGTGCCCGAAGATAATATCGATCTGGTGGAGGAGAAGAAGAAGAAGAAATAAGTAGGCAGCCGTGTGATCTACCCTTGGCATTTCCAAAAGCACGCATGCCGTTTATGAAAAGGATGATGTATTTGATGTGGTAACTAGAAGGATCGTGTTAAGGTGATAGTAGTAGTGAATAAAGCCAACAAACTTTAAGATTGGTTTCAGTGTCGATTTGCTTGGGATGAAAGTAACAAGTTTACTATCGAGGGTATGATTTGCGAGCTTATTGTTTTCCAAGGATGAAATGCTTCATCCAGCCAATATGGCCCAAAGCTATAGATGTACAATAGGAGAAGGCGGTGACGATGTGTGGCCAGTTGCTGCAATTAGCCACCGCCCTCGTCTGGTTTCAAAGTTAAAGCGCTGAAAACGTGATGGGATACAGAAAAAGATCGGCGTGGAGTCTGTTTGAAAATGATCAAGTTTGGTAAATGGGAGTATGGAAAGGAGAACAAAGTGGGGTTATAAGCATCAAATTCCGAAAATAGGACTTTGAGCTGTCAAAATACAACAATAATAGAGCCAAGATGAAGGAATATATACGCTTCATGGCGTTGTGTACATCCTAAAGTGAAATGAAAAGCAAACCTAGTCGGGGTTGTAGGTCAATTTAGGCTGCATGACCAACCCGTCTGTGCGACTAATAAGCAAGGTGATGACTTGGTATTCCTCTCCTTCCCCTTTTCGGTGTGATGGAAACAACAATGACACACCTAAAGAAAAACCCAATAGGGTGATTGTCAGTGTTAGTGATTTGTTGAGGCATCATCCAATGCAGCCTGACATAGCATCCAATGTTACTTGTATATCATTATGGGAGCGTTGGAGCAACCAGACGAAACAATGGATCGGTATCATGACCAAGACAGCTAGGCTTCTTATGAAAAAAAGAATGAGTAAATAACAGTGCACCAACAAAGCAAAGAAAAGAAGTCGCCTGCTAATAGCCATGTTATTATTTGGAGCCAGCACTACATATGTACAAGGGAAATAGAACAATGGGTCAAGCTACCATTATGCTCTTGGTCTTTTATTGCCACTCGATCTCCTTTAGGAATAAGCAATTCTTCTATGATACCAGGGAAGATGCTACATGCTAAGAATGTGGCGCCATTGATTACGATCATTTATGATGGTTCATTCCAATGGTGTGTATGTGTACAGCATAGATCAAGTGGAGACCTCCAATTAATTAACTCGACTGGATTTCCTGAGTATGCCAGCCCAGCACGTGTGGCAGGGGCAGACGATCCATGGCAATTTTCTTCGTGTAACGTCCTTGAACTAAAAAACGGGCACGACTCTTCTCTCATTCACTTCTTGTCCCATCTTCTGCATTCCTTTTCTTAACACCCCCCGTCTCATTCCTTTCCTTGACATGCCTGGCCCTCGATTTACAATGAGCCGCGATCGCTTAGCCGAACTACGTGTACGTGGACCGAATTGCCATAGCAACCACCGAGACATGTCAAACTGATTCTTCGCTGTATCTTTAGGGCAGTGCAGGGCAAGAGAAACGCTACGAGTAAGTGCATTCTATTTGATGTATAGCTTCTTGAAGTCTAACAGAGTCATATTACATTAGTCGCTTAAGGTAGAATTCATGCAGTGAATATGGGTGCTTGCTTGTCAATGCTCACGACTACTTCAATACAGCGATGACTATGATGAACCACCTCCTGTACCTAATCTTCCTCGAGGACAAGCTGCTGGACAGCCATCCCCAAGATACAACGACGATTACAGCTATCGACCACCTGTAGAACCATCTCCAACATATACAAAAAGTACCACCAAAGAGCAATACGAAATGACAGAACGCAAAATGTCTCCTGTTGACCTTGGTGACACTGAAAACTTCTTCCGAGAGGTATGGACATTCATGATAGCATCATACCAAAAAAGCATTGTAACTTAATTCAAGCCTAGATTGAAGACGTCAAGGAGCTCATACGGCGGATCAACCTCAACATTTCAGATATCGAAGAATTACATGGCTCTTCTCTTATCAACATCAGTGATGAACAAATGGCTGAAAACACACGTCGTCTTGAATTGCTAAGTAGTGAGACTACAAAGCTTAACAACGAAGCCAAGAAGAAAATAAAAGGTACGTCATGACTTTTCTTCTCAATAAGAACGAGTTGTTTAATATGCAATGGTGTAGCGGTGGAATTAAGTAATGCTCAACTACCTGATTCGGGAGATAAGCCCATGCGTGTCACTCAGGTAACTGGATAATGAGATTATTATTAGAAACTTGTATATTCATGTCAATAATAGCATGCAGCTTTGAAGAAGCGATTCATTGAAACCATCCAACGGTATCAGGATATCGAGCGAACTTATCAACAAAAGTACCGTCAACGCGTTGAGCGACAAATTCGCATTGGTGAGCTATTATCTTGGCTATGTTTCACATATGCACTATTGCTGACCACATTTCCAAAGTGAAACCGGATGCAACTCCTGATGAGATTGAACAAGTGCTTGATTCCGATGAAGCTCCTCAGATTTTTGCTCAATCGGTACGTGGATGATTTATTTGATTGAAGGCAATGGGGTGACTCTTACACGATATTAGCTTATGCAAGCCAATCGTTCCGGTCACGCAAAAGCAGTATTGAGCGAGGTACAGACGAGACATGACGACATTAAAAAGATTGAGAAGACTATTCTTGTAAGTACCAAGGCAAAACAAACGCTCGTGATGACGCCATGCTAAGAAAGACGATGATAGGAATTACATCAACTCTTCATGGATATGCAAATGATGATTGAGCAGCAAGGAGAAACACTCAATAAGGTGGAGATGGCCACTGAAACCACTATTGTGGACTTGGAACAAGGAAACAAAGAGATTGGCAAGGCCATTAATTATGCAAGAGCGACTCGAGCTGTAAGTAAAGGAAATCGGACCTAGACGTAGGCTGACATGTGTGTATAGAAAAAATGGTGTTGCTTTGTCATTGGAATCATCATCCTTGTCGTTATTGCAATCCTTGTATGGTGGTTTGCTTTTGACCATCCAGGTGTCAATTAGATGATCAGCAGCTCATCGTGGATATACCAAACTCGTCATGTGCTTTTTCCTTCTTATAGCTATATAGGTACATAAATAATGTTTTAAGTGTTCAATGCTTCGATAAAATTTCAATAATCATTGGTAGAGATATAGAATGTGGTCTTGAATGATGATAGGCCATCCACATGGTCATGACGAAAAGTGTTTTCACGCATGTTTTGAGTAATGATGACGACATTGCAAACACCACTAGCCTGTACACATATCCAACGCCATCCTATGTAGTAACAATAAAGAGAGGTGTCCAAAGCAATATACAATAGAGAAGCATTACCTGTATCCGGTATATAAGAGGGTTGACACCAACCATTATAAAAATGAGCCGTACGACGTGTCTCAGCAACACACATGCAAGCCATGCATATGTGTTGACAGCATGCCACTTGGTCACATGAATTACTACGTTTCAACGTTTGCCCAAAAACCGGTAGTCGATCAATTCTTCAGTTTTTTACAGCATCTTTTAGCTTAAGCATTGAACATGAAGAATTCGCGGGAAGCTGTTTAGACAAGGGTGTTTGCGTCCAGAAGAGGAAGTGAGCTAAAAAACCACAGCAGTAGCTGCTGCATATAAACAACGTCAGTGTTTGAAATTCCGAAGACAAATTGCTGCGAGGTGGTTTGTGTGTGAATTACAGGCTTTCTTTCTCTTTCTCACCCAAAAAAAAAAGAGAACCACTCCCCCTCCTCTTGTCTTTTTTATTCTTTTTGTCATTCTATTGACAGCTTTTTGTATAATGAAACCTTATCAAATTTTTTCGCGACTTGCAAGGGTAAGCATGTGAACAATGAGAACGCCGTCGTCCAAGTTCAAATCATGACGCGTTATAATGTTGCGTAGACAACTTCCCAGCTACGTGTTCCATCACGTACTTACGCTCAGTCTGCTGGCATTTGGGCTGACCAAAAGGTCTCCATGTCCAATCTGGAGAAGGACAAGTACATTAATTACCAGAGGATTGAAGACAACCTGGCCACGGTTCGAAAAAGGTAAGTTTCACAAGCCAAGTGCAAACGTGGATATGAATGGTGATGATGGTACTAACGTCATAATGATGATGTAGGCTTAATCGCCCCTTAACCTTGTCAGAAAAGGTCGTGTATGGCCATTTGGACGATGCTGAAAACCAAGACATTGTTCGTGGCAAGTCATATCTCAAGCTTCGACCTGACCGTGTGGCGTGTCAAGATGCCACAGCACAAATGGCACTTTTACAATTCATGTCGGCAGGACTTCCTTCTGTTGCTGTACCTACCACTGTTCATTGTGATCATTTAATCCAGGCACAAGTGGGCGGTGAACAAGATTTGGCACGCGCCATTGATATCAATAAGGAAGTATACGACTTTCTTGCTACAGCTTCAGCCAAGTATGATATTGGTTTTTGGCGCCCTGGTTCAGGCATTATTCATCAAATCATTTTGGAGAACTATGCGTTCCCTGGTGGTCTCATGATTGGTACGGATTCCCACACTCCTAATGCTGGTGGCCTTGGAATGGTTGCCATAGGCGTTGGTGGTGCCGATGCAGTGGATGTCATGGCCGATTTGCCTTGGGAACTAAAATGTCCCAAAGTGATTGGTGTCAAGCTCACAGGTGAAATGAGCGGCTGGACTTCCCCCAAAGATGTCATCTTAAAGGTGGCTGGCATCTTGACTGTCAAAGGTGGTACAGGTGCAATTGTTGAATACCATGGCCCTGGTGTTGATTCTCTCTCATGCACCGGCATGGGCACTATTTGGTAAGATGATAATACTTATAACTCTATCTCATACACACGGTTGCTAACATATGGTTGTATTATTCACTACAAGCAATATGGGTGCAGAGGTTGGTGTTTATTCATAACGATATCAATCTTGAACGCAACGCTTATTTGTATTTTTATAGATTGGTGCCACAACGTCCATGTTCCCCTTCAATAAGCGTATGGCTGATTACCTTCGCGCTACCAACCGCTCTGACATTGCAAAGTATGCTGAATCCTTCCAGCAAAATTTGCGTGCCGATGAAGGTGCACAATATGATGAGCTCATTGAGATCGATCTCAACAAGCTTGAGCCTCATATCAACGGTCCCTTTACACCGGATCTCGCCACTCCATTATCCAAATTCAAGGATGAAGTCGCCAAGAATGATTGGCCAAAGGAGCTCAAGGTCGGCTTGATTGGGTCATGCACCAATTCGTCGTATGAGGATATGACAAGATCGGCATCCATTTGCCAACAAGCGATTGATCATGGCCTTAAGACCAAGTCTACATTTACCATCACCCCTGGTTCGGAGCAAATCCGAGCTACTATTGAGCGTGACGGCATCATGGATACGCTGACTAAAGCTGGTGGCCTTGTGTTGGCCAATGCTTGTGGCCCGTGCATTGGACAATGGGATCGACATGATGTCAAGAAAGGAGAAAAGAATTCAATCATTACCTCGTACAATCGCAACTTTACAGGACGCAATGATGCCAACCCTGCAACCCATGCCTTTGTAGCATCGCCGGAAATTGTTACTGCATTTGCCATTGCTGGTGATATGTCATTCAACCCCATGACGGATTCTTTGACCGACGCTAATGGCAAGGCTTTCAAGTTGCAACCTCCTACAGGCGATGAGTTGCCATCCAAAGGTTATGACCCTGGTGAGAATACATACCAAGCTCCACCTGAAAACAGAACCCAAGTGAATGTGGCAGTATCGCCAACATCCAACCGCCTTCAATTGTTGAAGCCATTTGACAAGTGGAACGGCAAAGACATTACCGAAGTCCCAATCCTTATCAAGGTCAAAGGAAAGTGCACAACGGATCACATTTCGATGGCTGGACCCTGGCTCAAGTACCGTGGTCACTTGGATAACATTTCCAACAACATGTTGATTGGTGCCATCAATATTGTCAATGGTAGGTTAATGATGAGGATATATAGTAAGGATACTAAATTATGTTTGTAGGTGAGGCTAACAAGATCAAGAACGTCTTCACTGGTGAATTTGGTGGTGTTCCTGATGTTGCCCGTGACTACAAGGCTCGTGGTGTAAAGTGGGTTGTCGTGGGAGATGAGAATTACGGTGAAGGCTCTTCTCGTGAGCATGCTGCATTGGAACCTCGTTATCTCAATGGTGCCGCTATTATCACCAAATCATTTGCTCGTATTCATGAGACCAACTTGAAGAAGCAGGGTATGCTTCCTTTGACGTTTGCTAACCCTGCCGATTACGATCGGGTGAAGCCTGAGGACAAGGTCGATATTTTGGGTCTCACTGATTTCCAAGAAGGCAAACCATTGACCATGCGTCTTCATCATCAAGATGGATCAACTGAAGATATCACTCTTAACCACTCTTTCAACGCTGGTCAAATTGAATGGTTCAAGGCCGGCTCTGCTCTTAACTTGATGCGTGAAAAGACTGCATAAAAAGGCAATAAAGGATTTCACTTTGGACTCTCATCACAATGGCATGATATAAATGAACCAACATGTTTTTTATTGGGAAGGGGATCTCTAATATACATAGCATGGAAGACTCGTATCACGTGGTCTAATGTGATTTCTTTGGTTCAAGTCCGCCCTTGTGTTTCTTGTTTGCTACTTTTAACAACAACAACAACCAACTTGTTCTATTCTCCAAATGTCATCGTCTGATACTGGAACTTCGGGCCAGAAACGACAGCGCGTGAGCCGCGCATGGTAATGGCATATTTTCTCTTGAGTGCATTGCGAGAATGAGAGACTCAGTAATTTAGCCGTGCAGCGATTTATGCCGTCGCAAAAAGATCAAGTGCGATGGAGGAACACCTATATGTGGCAACTGTCAAGCCTTCAACTTGGAGTGTAGCTACAAGGATATGACAAAAAAGGTAGAGTTGGGATGGATAAGGATGCCATTTGGAGTGCTAATGTTTGGATAATGTTGTAGCGAGGACCTCCAAAAGGATACATCGAGGCTGTTGAAAGCCGTTTGCACAAGCTGGAAGCATTTCTACGAGATATGGCCAAAAACGACAATAGCGACAAGTGCAAGGAACTGTTGGATGAGTTGAATTCACCATTGGAAACAGCATCTGGGCAGATAATCAATAATCGACCTGTGCGAAGGGCCAAAGACAATGAACCTAGCAATAGCAACAAACAGCAGCAGCAGCCACAACAGCAACAACAACAGCATCAGCATCAGCATCAACTATCATCCATGTCCCCAAAAGAGTCACCGATGTCTCTATCGCAAATTTGTTTTTCCGAATCTACGATGGCCAGCAATAGCAGTAATTCTTCAACTCCGGGATCACCTGGTGACAGTAGCACAGGGCAATTGACCATGGAAGAGAATGGCCAAGTACGCTATCTCGGCAAATCATCTGGATACTACCTTGTACAGAAGAGCAGAGCATATCAAAATGGTGCATTCCATTTCTCAGGATGGGGTCATAAGTTCTCTACTTGTGAACGACCGCCCGTACGCAAGTCATTGGATCCATATGAATTGCCACCAAAGGATCTTTCTCATCATCTACTCAACAAGTACTTTGAGTACTTTTATCCATCGCTGCCATTGTTTTACAAGAAACGGCTCACTTCTTCACTCAATTCACCGCTCGAACCTATTTCACCACTCTTACTCAATGCCATTTACGCTGTCGCTTCTCGAATATCACCCGATGTGAGAACACGCTCGGATCCCAGTGCTCCAGATACAGCGGGTGAAATCTTTTTTGAACGTGCTCGAAGCTTGTTGGATGATTACTATGATGTGCCACGCATTTCAACTGTACAGGCATTGTTGCTCTTGGCCATACATCAACATGGTACAATGAAGTACGCACGTGGTTGGTTATACAGTGGAATGGCCTTTCGCATGGCTCTCGATCTTGGTCTACACCGCAACTGTGATCATTGGAATGTTCCACCAGATGAACGTGAACGAAGGAAACGGGTCTTTTGGTGTTGTTTTATCATGGATCGCCTCACCAGTGCTATTTATGGTCGATCATCAAGCTTTGAAGAACGAGATTGCGATGTACCTTTTCCATCTGAGGACGACGACGACGACGATAACAGCAATGACGATGATGACAATGTGACGGAGAAGCAGCCCAAAGTACTTGAGACCTTTGTCCAATTCATCAAGATATGTGACATTTTAGGTCATGTTCTACGCAATGTTTATTATGCAAAAGCACGTCATCAAGAATCAGCTCAACATCTTGAACACGTGTTGACCAAACTCAACCGGGAATTGACTCACTGGTACAATGGATTACCACCATCATTACAATACCGATTACCAGACACTGAATATGGAGAGACGGGGCGAGCACCACCCTTGGCTGTAGCACAGATATACATGGTTTATTACACTACCGTTATTCTTTTACATCGACCTTTCATTCCTGGGCCAGGGCATGCTGCTGCATCGGGATCACCAGCATCGCTTCCTTCGTACAAGATTTGTATTTCAGCAGCCAATTCGATTCTTGATATTGTCAATGTCATGTTGGCCGAGCAACAACTTCGTCATGTATTCAACTTTGCTGTGTATTGCGTCTTTACAGCTGGTATTGTTTTTATCAAGATGGCTGCTTCTGATGATGCTGCAAAGGCGTTTGATGCCAAGGTCTACATCAACAAGATTATGCGTGCATTGGATGAAATTGAAGACACATGGATGAATGCTGCTCGTTGTTGTAATATTCTCGGTGAATTGGCAGGGCTACGTGAAATCAACCTTGAGTGTGATGAATACGTCCCACGACGTGGAAGTCAAAGCGACCACCAACCACAACCAGCGATTGCAGTACCCAATTCACCAGAGCATGAGGATGATAGCACAGACCCACAAGACTTTCAAGGGCGAGGGACACCTAGTATGGATCCATTTGCTGCACCCAACATGGTTCGCAACTTGCATCAACAACCGTATGACCCATTTCATACAGCGTTTTGGGGAGTACCACCGTCACTGGATGTCCATGAATGGAATAACTACTTGAACAACACCACAACTACCACTGCCACTACCACTCAAACTGATGATGATCATGACAACACATCTCGTCCTGCTATTTCAGCCACGCACCCACTGATTCCGTCACATGAATTCTCTCCTATGCATCCACTACGCACACCTTTGATCAACCAATTCCATTTTACACATCAACGAGGGTCTCGAGATAATCCATTATCATCAATGTCTCTGGACATGCCTTCTGAAAATAGTGTACTACTTGGTCTACTCACGCAGTCAGAGGGTAATCATACACAAGAACAGGAGCAGGAAGAAAATTGAACCATCCATCATTGCTTTATCCATCATTCCATCATAGTTGTAATAATAAATGTGATCCTTTCACATGCTCAAATATCTGTTTCAATACTGCACATAATCTGCCTGGTATGCAACTGTGTCAAGTGGACCTTGCAAGTGATTCGAAATGGCTTCGGCCTTTCCATCAATGTGATTAGCTATATATCATCCCCGTCCCTCCTTCCCTTTATTCCTTCTTACCTTGGCGCGTAGAATACCAAGTTCAACAGTATGATCGCTTACCATGCATAACAACATGCTACTAATGCTTGTGACATATACGATACCATCCTATATTATGCATTGAAGGTTTCAGTAACAATTTGATCGCATCCCCACACCCGCTACGCTACGCTTTACCTCACAATCCATGATAAGAAACTGCAAACCACCCTTCGATCCAACATCCCCAGCGACACACTCTTGTTTGTATGTTCCCCAAATACTGGCTGCAATGGCGGCGTACGTCTTGGTGGTGCGTGCTTGGTCAGCAGCAAAAGCAAGCAGAGAACCTTCGTTATTCATTAGCCTAATAGCGTGAACCGTGAGTTTGATAGGAGGGACGCGTGGTTGACATGTTGAGCTTACAACGATGCTTTGACGCCATGATGAGTGGTTTGTTGCAGGACTTGGGAAATGACTTTAGGTTTCAGCATTGGGCGCAGTACAAGAAGGACGTGACTCTTTCATGTACTTTCCTTTAAAAAGAAAAGAATACGGCGAATTAAGACCAGGCAAGTTCATTCGTGCTGAAGCGAGCAAGCGTGCGTATTCTATACAGTTGAGCCCGTGTAAACAAGTGACACGTACGCATCGAGGTAATCCGTGGGTGTGGGTTCTTATGTCTATGTCCTATGGCTGACTTGTGTGCACTGATAGGCGGGGTCCATTCTGTAAAGATTGAGCATATCGAACAGCAATAGTAAGTAGCGATGCACCAATGATATTTGCTTTGTCGTCCTTAATGCATTTTCCAGTATGCTTTCTGGCGGAGCCGATGGAAGAATTCATGTATACGACCTGAACACAGCTTCTGATGCGGATGGTTCTATAAGGATCAAATCATTGCAAGGTGTAACAAGGTATAATGATACATGGAGCATTCATATCTTACAACCCTCCTATAACACGCCATATCTTACCTAGTCAAAATCGACATCATTATGCTGTCACCACCTTATCTTGGTTTCCCTTTGATACCGGCATGTTTATTAGCTCAAGCTTTGACAAGACCATTCGTGTATGGGATACCAATACAATGACAGTAAGCTTATTCCCAAACAATAAGGAAGACTTCTCTTTGCTCATCATTCCTTTATCTTAGCCAGCTTGTACCTTTCATATGGATTCTCGTATCTATTGTCAAGCCATATCCCCAATTGCTTCCCATTGTCTCGTTGCCAGTAAGCTTTTTCTTTTATGAACTTGTTGTAGCATGGTTAATTGAATTGTCTTTAAAAGGTGCAGCAGATGAACCTCGAATACGGTTGTGCGACCTTAAATCTGGTGCCGATACCCACTCACTTGGAGGCCATGTCGGATCCATATTGTCTGTTGCTTGGTCACCAAGAGAAGAGCATGTGCTTTATTCAGGAGGGTAAGCATAACATTCCCTTTTCTTTCTATTCTACTGACTATGCCAACCTATATCACAGGTCAGATGGCACTATTCGTGTATGGGACATTCGACGAGCAGCAGCATGCTTGAGACTTTTGGATCAGCACAATGGCGATGCATCTCCATTGGCGGACACCAATGTGGCACATGGTGGCGGCGTCAACGGATTTGCCTTTACAGGCAATGGTCATTACCTCGTGTCCCTGGGCCTTGACGAAAAGATCCGACTCTGGGATACATTCACCTTGAACAACACACTCGTTAATTACGGCTCATTATGGCGGAACCAATTCCGATTCTATTTGCAAGCTTCCATCTCAGATACCAATGTATGGCCTCCCTTATTATACGTACCGAGTGATGATCATCAAGTGCTGGTGTACGAATTACACAGCGGCATCTTATTACGGCGACTACGTGGGGCCTATGGTCGTGTGACATGTACTGAATACCGCCCTGGATACCAAGAACTCTATGTGGGATCAAATGACAGTGAAGTACTCGTTTGGGAGCCTATCAATGAGAATGATCAAGAGCCGATAGACAATAGCATGGGCACATTTCAGGATACTTGGAGCGAGAGCGAAGATGAGGAACAATAGCAAGGATTTTGATTGGTGCCCTTGGGGAAAAAGTAAGGGTGTTAGAGTTGGTAGTGTTTACTTTTGGCGTGAATACATCTAATAAAAACCCCCCCCCAAACGACTGTATGCGAGATGCAAGCGTGTTTTATAAATGTGTATATCCCTTTTTTGATGTCGTGTAATGGGTTCTCGGCTCAAGCGGATTGTGACCCGAGAGGACAAACGCACATGTACATGTATCTATCCACCTTTAAGCATTATTGCGTCCAGACGCTCTGTGACACTCTAGGTCTTTGGGATCACAAGCCCAAAACATGGCCATACTTGGTAATAGGCGTATCCCTTCAATAAACATGATGGGTCCTCTATATAAACCTACCATCGTCATCGCACTTGTCTTTTCTTTCTTCACATTAAACGTCAATACATACACGTAAATCCTAGACAAAGCAACACGATTACAAAATGGGATGCTGCTTCTCTCAACAAGACAAGGTACGAGATCAATGAAAATGAAATCAAAGGTCGACAGCTCATTAAAATAATCAACCATCATGATCAGTCAACCGTATACGAAGTGACATTGGATGCTAATGGTGTTGCCCACCGGGTACCCAATGGGCAGGGTACTCATTTTATTCATGTTTCTGAAGACAGTGAAACACATATGGAGGAAAAGGTGTGCATCTGTTTTCTTTTTTCGTTCCTTACACGTTTCACTTTATCTCACAATTACATTGTTGTTCATAGCCTGTGATTGACGTTGATCTTTCCAAACCTTCACCTACTTATAAACAGCCTCCACGGTTTACCTTTTTACCATCGCGGCCGAGTAGTAAGCGAATTCAACCATCCACAGAGGAGAAACCACCCCTGTAAACACTTGTCGCACGTGCACCGCTTCTATCACTTCTATTTGTGTATATTATCTATGTCATCTGCCGTTTACCATCACATTACTTTTCTCGCCCCAGTCAAAATCGAATTCTTTCCCCCTGTCATTCGTATTCGATGTTAAATAGCATTTTACCCATAGCTTTTACAATTTTGCTGTACCTGAGTTTTCATCTTAACGCTAAACAGGCGTTGTATCAATCGTATAAACTATATCTTCAAACACCGTGATGTATTGTGTGTATGTGTGTTTTTCAATGGCTAGCGCAATGTAGCTTTAAAGTTTGTCTAATGCATGCATGGGTGTACCTCATGTTCGAGCATGGTGCATTGGGCTCATACGGAGAGGAGACAAGAAGTAAATTGCTGGAGCTTCCTTGCCTTTGTGTCACTGACCCCCCGCAGATCAATAGATCTGTGCTTGTATAGCTTGGCATGCAGGTAAACACATGACGGCAGTGATGCTAATATAATCTACCTGTATGCATATGCATGCACATTGCAGATGCATGACGGCGTATTTAATCACCCATTTCTATTTCCATCCCCTACCTCCAAATCAGGATGTAAAATTATACATGTTGCCACTCTGTTGCCATAACAAAGGATCGGCTATTGACAACAGAAAAGAAGATGCGTTTTTTCTTGCTACGAGAATGGCTGTCTATACCAGGTCATTAAGAGTTATACAGCTATTGGACCACCCTAGGCACTCAATGATGATTTAACGTGCACCAAGCCTTTTCATCTCGTACCGCTTGACTCTTCATCCCTTTTTACCACTCATAAATAGCAGCAATAATGCATATCCAGCCCCTGCTCTAAACACAACTCGCAACGAACAGTGATCGAACAAGATTCTTGTTCCACACATTGTATATACCATCCCAGGTACCAAACCATTATCCATATCCCATATCCATATGTCCATAAGAAGTCGTATGTATTGGAGCAAGTTGCTACACGTAAATAAAGCTGCTTCTATACAATGGCTATCTGCTGTTACACATGACAAGCGCTGTCAGGCAAATTGCTGCAAGTAACTTGAGACAATGGAGTAAAGACCTCGCTAATAGCAACTGCTGGAATGAACGCTACTACGATTGGTTGTGGTAGAGGAGTGTACAAGAGAAGGTGTCGTGTCAAGAAACGCGGGTGTCGTAGTGGGGTGCACACGCCATGGAGTTCCCATTCAGTCAAAGGCAATCGAATCAAGAGAGTTGTAGGATTGACATGATGGGTTGAAGCAGGACAATCGTTCGCAGGTGGTAGTTGTACTTGAAATGACCAACAATCGAGAATGGGAGAAAGAGGCACGAAGCTGGAAGTGAAAGAACGGGAAATCAAGGTATACTTCTTTGTGTGAGCGTTGCTCAATCAAATCCTCTCGGATCAAGAAACTTGAATGATGGGAGTGATGGGCTGAACAGGACAATCGTTCATATGCATTGGATTGGGAAACGAAGTTGAATGGGAGGAATGGGCTATTAGACGGCAGTTTACAAATAACTTACGAATTTGATTCGTCTGATATTGGATGATCTTCTGTGTTTGAGCGTTGCTCAGTCAAATCCCCTCGGATCAAGAAAGTTGAAAGATGGAAGTGTTGGGCTGGAGCAGGATAATCGTTCACATGCATTGGGTTGGGTAACAAAGGCGAATGGGAGGAATGGGCTATCAAGTAGCAGTTTACATATAATCAATCAAGTTGATTTCTATGATTTTGGATGATACTTCTGTGTTTGAGCGTTTTTCAGTCAAATCCACTCGGATCAAGAAAGTTGAATGATGGAAATGCTGTGCTGAAGCAGGGGAATCGTTCGTATGCATTGGATTGGGAAACAAATATGATTGGGAGGAATGGGCTATCAAATGGCAGTTTACGTATAACTAACCAGATAAATTCTTCTGATATTGGATGATGTTTCTGTGTTTGAGCATTTTTCAGTCAAATCTCATCGGATCAAGAAAGTTGAATGATGGGCATGCTGGGCTGGAGCAGGACAATCGTTCGTATGCATTGGATTGGACAACAATGGAGAATGGGAGGACTAGGTTATTAGCTGGCATTTTGAACTTTCCCTAAATAGTGTACAAGAATCATGCATCGCCTGTGCTGAATGACTCAAGTTACACAAACACGTCTTCTGCATCTTTTGCTCTATTATAGTCATACTACTTTACATTAAACAAAGACCACTTCTCATATAGCATCACGCTTACAACATAGTAAAAGCATAAATACGCCTGTATATCTAAACTTTACAATCAAACATGGGGTTTTTATTAGAGCAATGTGCTCGGCTTGGCCAACTGCACCTTGGGTGCCAGTTTCACGATCAAGCTTGCCAATCCCAGATTTCGCAATGTCGCTACCAGTCAAACTGGATCTGGGGGTCCGTTTTGATCTTTGTTAATGACAAAGATGAAATACATGACATCATGGCCATCATCGATCGTTATTGCCTAGCATCCAACGCTAAACTCAACTGCCAGAAGACTTCGGTGGTTTCATTGACGGGACGTGTACCGGATGATTGGCGACAAGCTTTTGATTCACATGGCCTTCGATTATGGCATGATCACACTTGCACAGAGGCTGTCACCTATTTAGGTTTTCCTCTTAACAGCACACAAGCACAATTGAACAACTTTCTTCAAGCACGCCTAGCCAAGCTAAAGGCACACATCAACGTCCTACAATCTCGCTCTTTGTCCATACGCGGTAAATCACTGGTTGTCAATTCGCTGATCCTTAGTCGCATGTGGTATTGTTTACGTATCCTCCCTTTGACGCAGCATTTCATCAATAGCCTTCAATCAGCGGTTATTCAATACCTCCAGGGTAAGACTTTGCCCAAGGTCAGTTTTATGACTTGCTGTAGACCAAAGAAAGAAGGTGGTCTTGGTGTATTACATCCTATGCACCATCTCAATGCTTTACAGCTACGATGGATACACCCCCTTTTGTCTAATGATCCTGAGGAACGACAAAATTCGCTTGCTGATCCGTATCTACGACTTTGTATCCTTGCTTTCTGCTCCACTCTGGCACCAACCATTCCTATCCTTTTCCCTGAACGACGTGATTCTACTCTCCTCTCTTTTGGTCATTTCAAGTCTCTTTTTCAAGCATGTGACAATATCAAGCTGAAAGTGAATTGGAGCGCTATTACCCATTTCACCGTCCTCGACTTACCGCTGATCAAGATTTGTACTTTTGCTGGTCCCGCTAATGAAGCACCCAAACCAAGTTGGGGCACTCTTTTGGTTCGAGATGCCTTTATTTTATCTACCGCTGCACATCATCTTCGTGCACGTTCACCACGTGAACGCACAAGACACAAGCGTAAGGTTAATGCTTTTCATCGAGACATACACCCCAATGGCACGTGGCGACTTAAACCTTTCTTCAAACGCCTGCTGGAAACTTTGCCTTCAAGTGATGCACATCGGACAGTGTCTCTCGACTACCATGCTTTGGTTGCTCCCATCACCCACACGAATCTTCGTATTAACGATCTCACACGCAAAGCCTTCCGATACAGCCTTTTACCACCACTCGATTCTCTACCACCACATTACCCAAGAGGCACCCATTCAGCTTGGCATCGTTTTTGGAATGGCGCTATTCCTCATCAAGCACGTACTATTCGATGGAGACTGCTTCATCACCGAATATCCAGTCGTCAACGTCTTCATGCTTTAATACCACGACATGTCGAGTCGCCATGCTGCCAACGTTGCACCAACAACCCCGAAGTGAACAATCCTGCCATGGAATCCGATCAGCATTTCTTCTTCTCTTGTCCTTCGGTACAACCAATATGGCATCATATCGGTCGTCAGTTTTTTGCCAATCCACAAGCGATTCAATGGCGCCATCTCTCCAATATTACTACACGTCCACCATCCACATCATCCGACTTGCCAGTATCCTATGACATCATCATATCATGTGGACTGCTCGCCATTTGGAGGGCTCACTGGCGATACGTTTTCCATCAAGAAGCCATCCCATGCAATATCACAGCTGACTCTGCTACCAAACACATCCATCAAATTATCAATGAGTATAGTTTAGCCAATTCAAACCCTTTAATGTAAAAGCAAAGGCGCCAATATAAAGCGCCGGAATAAATACCATCTACACAAAAAAAAAGATCTGGGGGTCGACCTCTTCGACGACGACGACCAAAAAATATTTTTTGGACTAGTTGCGACATTGAACGTGAAACTTTCGCACAAGGTGCTGTTGGCCAAGCCGAGCCCATTGCGCTAATAAAAACCCCACGTTTCATTGTAAAGTTTGGAGATACAGGCACCTTTATGTTTGTAAGCGTGATGCTATATGAGAAGTGGTCTTTGTTCATTGCCAAGTAGGTGGACCCTGGCAGAGCAAAAGATGCAGAGGGTCGTATTGTGTAACACAGCTACGTTTGCATGAATGAAAGGGTCAATGTATAATTACTTTATAGATCATCTAGGTACAGGCATGTATTGCTAGCTAACGGCCACTTTTATTCAATCATCATTGTTGCGAGATCCACTGCATGGGAACGATGTCCCTGCTCTACACATTCATTTCCATGATTAAAGTAGGTTGATCCGAGCTGATTTGACTGAGCTGCGGTCAAAGAGAGATTACATCACTCTGGACATCAAGCACGCTCGATGTAGCTCAACCGATGTAACCTTGTGTGAGCGTAACTCAACCAAATCAGCTCGGATCAACCTACTTTAATCATGGAAATGAATGTCTAGAGCAGGAGCATCGTTCACCTGCAATAGAATGCACAAAAGTTGGGAATGCACAAAAGTGGCTATTAGCTGCCAATGTATGACATAAAAGTGAGGGTTGCGTACCTGTCATGCATTGTCCCTGACGTCCTGACTTTTTAGCTGAGTTACCCAAAGAGGTCCTTCTGCATCTTTGGCTCTCCAGGGTCTAGCTACTTGGCAATGAACAAAGACCACTTCTCATATAGCATCACGCTTACAAACGTAAAGGTGCCTGCATCTCTAAACTTTACAATCAAACGTGGGTTTTTTATTAGAGCAATGTACTCGGCTTGGCCAACTGCACCTTGGGTGCCAGTTTCACGATCAAGCTTGCCAATCCCAGATTTCGCAATGTCGCTACCAGCCAAACTGGATCTGAGGGTCGACCTCTTCGACGACGACGACCAAAAAAATATTTTTGGGCTGGTTGCGACATTGAACGCGAAACTTTCACACAAGGTGCTGTTGGCCGAGCCGAGCCCATTGCTCTAATAAAAACCCCACGTTTCATTGTAAAGTTTGGAGATACAGGCACGTTTATGTTTGTAAGCGTGATGCTATATGAAGAGTGGTCTTTGTTCATTGTCAAGTAGGTGGACCCTGGCAGAGCAAAAGATGCAGAGGGTCGTGTTGTGTAACTCAGCTACTTTGCATGACTGGAAGGATGGAAGGATGATACTGTATACTATTGACAATATCCCATACATTGCGAGCTAACAGCCATTTCTTCACAATAGCCACTGTTGTCCACTCTATGACATGTGAGCGATTCTCCTGCTTCAGACATTCATTTCCATGATTGGATTACGTTGATCCGAGTTGATTTGACCGAGATACAACCAAAGAGGGATTACATCAATCTACACGTCTAACCATGCTCTATGTTGCTCAACTGAAGTAACCTTGTATGAGCGTAGTTCAGCCAAATCAACTCGGATCAATATAATCCAATCATGGAAATGAATGTCTGAAGCAGGAGCATCGTTCCACTGTCATAGAATTGGCAACATTGCCGATTGTGAGGAAATGGCTGTTAGCTCGCAATGTATGGGATATTGTCAATAGTATACAGTATCATCCTTCCATCCTTCCAGTCATGCAAAGTAGCTGAGTTACACAACACGACCCTCTGCATCTTTTGCTCTGCCAGGGTCCACCTATTTGACAATGAACAAAGACCACTCTTCATATAGCATCACGCTTACAAACATAAACGTGCCTGTATCTCCAAACTTTACAATGAAACGTGGGGTTTTTATTAGAGCAATGGGCTCGGCTCGGCCAACAGCACCTTGTGTGAAAGTTTCGCGTTCAATGTCGCAAACAGCCCAAAAATATTTTTTTGGTCGTCGTCGTCGAAGAGGTCGACCCCCAGATCCAGTTTGGCTGGTAGCGACATTGCGAAATCTGGGATTGGCAAGCTTGATCGTGAAACTGGCACCCAAGGTGCAGTTGGCCAAACCGAGCAGGTTTGTTCTCATATAGACCCCACGTTTGATTGTAAAGTTTAGAGATACAGACACCTGTATGTTTTAGCTATGCCGTAAGCGTGATGGAGTTGCTTTTTCCTAGTGGATGGTGTCGGCTGCATTAACGGAAAGATGAAGAGCTAAGTGAAATGGCATGTGATGGTTACACACGCGTCATTTACAGGTTGCTGCATAAATGAATGATGATTGCTTTTAGGAAGTACGTAAACAGACTCCAATCATGAAAAAGCTATTCAAAATGATATTTACACTGACAATGACAATGATTTTATACAGGGGCGTTTTTTATGTTTGATAGGGGAGTCATGTATTGGTTGCACAGACCCAGGAGTACGTAGTGTCAACCTGCATTAATTTGTGCACGGATTTGATAGACGCCAATCCCGCCAGTAAAATGATGTATCGCTTAGTTACAAGGAATGTGTTCAATTTAACTCTCGAGTAGTGATCGTTACTGTTGACCCAAGAGTATAGGCTTTTGTTGAGGTACATCTTCACAACAGCAACTGTAGCAAGCGGGGCGGCGTGTAGTGCAACAAATTGGGAACACTCAGAGGAACAACAACGAGCCCCTTCTTCTTACACTCCTCCCACCTCACAATGCAAGGTAAGCTTGTCTCCATTTGCGAACTACAACGCATTAACAGCTGGCATCCTTTCAATGTATGGCGCCAAATGGATGAACAGGTGGCCAATGGCGACTCTTTCCAATTGCAGACATTCAACAACAAGCACGCACGAGATCTACCCATGTTTCAAGCTTCCATTCCCATTCAACAGGTACGGCCAATCGCTGCAGCGATTTTGCTATTCAAGTTTGACATTGTGGTACTGAAGCTCGTGTGTAGGTTGCTGTTCTCTCGTTTACAAGGTCTAATGGGTGCGTCTCGTGTATTCATTCCCAAGCTGTCCACAACAACACTTCTTTACACTGCCTCTTTTGGGTATGTTGGCAAGAAAATGCGTTTAGATTGGTTTTCCTTGGTATCTCACATTGTGTTCATGGTAGATCGACTTGTTGGATGATGGTACCTGTTGGCAGTAGCAAGATATTGATCTTAAAGCAAGGACGCTGTACGTTGGTTCAATGGTATGTATGGTGTTGGATCTACAATGCAGGACCACTTAATTAATGAGCCTTACAACGAAACAGCAGCAGCACATACTGGATCGGATGAATACAAGGTTATTTGCAAGCATCAATGGAATGGTATTGGGAACACCTCGAGGTAAAGTGATCATTTTAGGATTTGTCACCTTCGAGTGCACTGATGAAAGAAATAGGCTCTCCTTCGGCGATTACTATTATCACAGCAGCACGTCAAGGGATGGAGTGTACTGTCTTAAGGGGGAAGGCCATGTTGTGGTACGCGGATATTACGTTGGGCTCACGGTGCGACTTCGGTTTAAAAATGCACCCTCTGACCTTTCGTGGAGAACAAAGTATATGCTTCCCATCATTGCACTGCTATACTTTACTCGACTTGGAAGACGATGGGTGTCTTTCTTGGCAACATGGCTGGACCCACGGCTAGTGGTGTTAAAGTCGGCTGGGGAGGGGCTTCATGTCACCGTTAAAACCGGTGTTTTGACGCCACGTTCCTACGGGAGGCTAGAAGGCAGTGCGTGTACTACATTCCTTGGCAGTGCGCTTTTATCATTGCTCTTATTGCTGGCGGCAAGATTCATACGTATGCATAGAATTGGATCTACATTACAAGTGCTATCAACTTACAATGGAACAGTAGCAGCATGGTATGGTTGCCATGGAGATATGGATGGCATGGAGAGATCGTTCTTATTTGAAGGAAGGGTGCTATTGTGAAGTATCACAAGGTAAGAGTATCCATTATGGGATGTGGCGCATGCAAGTGCACTTATGATGGAAGATGTGCAATGACAGGATCAAGAAGGCTCTTATCAGAGCAGCACGTCAAGGATGTTATTGTACTGAACACTCCTTCCTTCGTCCTCCGTAAAACGGCTATCAGCATTCGTTTATTGTATGGGCGTCTCTGCATCAAGGAAACCGGCTTTGAGTGTTGGTGGAAAAAGGCAAGTTTGGGAGAGTAAAATTCGGCGCTCTCTTTCACATGTGCTCACTGAACTGGACAATGGCATCCACGACGACTTCTTCGCTACGTTCTGTTCTCAAACGATGACAGCACGTCCATGACACCTTCGGCACTCATGTTACGGCAATGAACAGGCAAATAACCTAAGGTTCGAGTTCTCTTTCAAGGTTGGTGACGGCGAGCGACCAGTGCCAAGAGATGTTTTCCTAGTGTGATACTGCAGCAGCACGTCGATCAGCTTTATCCCTTGCACAACAACTATGGGATATGATCATCATCATCTTCATCGATCCTTTCATGCAGCAATAGACGCTTCATTATCCAACTGCACGCAGCTACAGGATATTTTGCATCATGGTTCACCCATTCATCAAGGTACAATGTAGGTTGCATGAGCCTACTGATTAAGAGTGATGATTAACAATATGAATCGTTGATTGAAGCTGTACGACCGGATCTTCAGTTTGGATCATGCCATATCAGCCATCAAGTACGCCGCAATACAAGCAATCTTCATCAACCGGTTGAGCTGTGATGCGAAACGACCAAGCAAGGGATTGACCAACAGCTGAACGGAGAAGGAAGCATATCAGCAGCAATCACTAGGGTTCTTTCTATCAGCATAGTGGACGTGCAATGGTGAGGATGGATGGATGCAACCATGTGAAGCGATGAGAATGCTGATATATTGCTTTGGTTCCTTGTCACGTTGCCAACAGGGAGGATGGGTCGTACACGAGGATATCGCTGAGGACGATGATGGGCTGGATGACATTGACCAGAGGGCTTGTACCTTTGACGAACGCGTTTTACCTCTATGGATGATGGCAGATACTGGAATAATGGTGTCAAGACACACAGCAACTGTTTGTCCTCGATGATTGTTATGATTGCAGCAACCAAGGATACAATACACAACGACACTCTTTTGTTATATATTATCCACCCATACCTATTCAATTTAGTGATGTCGTTCCTTAATCATGTTCACGTGACAAACACCCACGCTATCATATCCTCGTCTTCGACGTGTCTATTGAATGGGCATTGGCTTCAATATAAGAAAAGGTTGTGCATCTCTCATGATTGATCCATAAAGTTTGGAATTTTTGTTGTTTTTATACAAGCATGTCCCTCTGTATCTTTGACTCTATCAGGATATAGCTTCTTGACAATGAACAAAGAAGACCACTTTTTATATAGCATCTCGCTTACAGCATCGTGAAAACACATAACAAGACTTGCAACTCAAGCGTTTACGAACAAAGCAAGCAATCGAGCCGCGAGTCAGCATTCAAGCATGCTTTTGGTGTGCTATGCATTTGGGTTTGAACAATTATCTTCCGTACACTTTCATGTCAAACGTACAGCTTGATCATGTGACTATAACAAACATCCACCTTCAAGATGCCCAACACTCTATGTATTTATATCATTGCTTAATAATGCTTACAGTGAGCTCGCTTTTTGAATAGCTCGAATGACCATCTACATCAGCAGCATCTGCGGTAGTCAAGCCTTCTAACTTTTGGTATACAAATTGGAGAATGCTTTCTTCATCAGCAGTGGGTTTGACTTGAACTTCGATTGTGCCAACGCATTTGCCATAGGTGTTTTGCCAGAAATGGACTCGATCAATGGCGACAACATCGGGATTTTGACGTATCTATAGAGAGAGATCAATATCAACTCATGCCTTGTTACCCCTGAAGATGGTCTTTTTACCTCAAACAGCCGGCTTTCAATTCCTGAACGTGCCACATCGGGTGTCGTTTGAAGCAGCAGCTTCATAAGAGCCAATGCTGTAGGACCTCCCAAATAGAGCATAATCACGGATTCTCCAAATGCAAGAAACTTATCCGTCATGGGCGATGCAAAGCCAAGCACAAAGAATACGAGTACAACAAGACAAGAAGCCAAGATCGATGTGGTATAAATGTTGGACAATACAATGTTAACAGCATTGCCACGAGCACCATTGATCACGTTGTATGAAAAGCCATGTACAGTGGGAGGTGATCGACGAAGATCTAAGCGAGGAATTTATGATGAGTATAGATAAAGAAAAGCTTTCGCATATAGATACATACAGCGCACCAAATTGTCATGGTTTCTAAGGTTGACGCAAGCAATAACTGTAGCACCCATAGAAATGCATAGGATGATAAAGCCAGTGAAGCCAAGGGATCTAAGTAGAAAATGAATCAATACAACCCATAAAACAACCCATATCCATGTCCAACTTACTTGTGATGTCCCTGATCATGATGATCAGCATCCTCTGTTAATAAGTGCTCTAGCGATTCCTTGGTCGTATACATCGTGACAAAGAGTAGATAAATAGTCGTAGCCATGGCAAACACAATTTCATATCGGCGAGCCCTGAAAGATACTCCATGATGTGAGTCACATGCAAGTAGAAGGATGGGAGCATACTTACGAAAAAGGACGCTTTGTGCTCGAAGCCAGGAATGCTGGATGGGTTCTAGCAACATCCGATACGAATGTATTGAGCACCCCAAGGGCATCAAAGATCACCAAATAAGATAATCCCATGATAGCTAATCCTTACTGTAAGCCTTTACTCATACCTTGAGATTCCTGTATTCCTTACCAAGGCTATCGCGAGAAGCGCCTGCCCACCATACAAGAATGCCAATACCACAATGGATCAAGAACCAGGTGAAGATAGTCTTTTGCATAGGTGCCAAATGAGCAAATATGTCTGCCCAGGATGGAAAAGGTGGGATGGACACAGCAGGATAATGGTGATGATGATGATGGTGGTGGTCATGGTGATGGTGGTCATGGTCGTGGTGGTCATGGTGATGGTGATCATGGTGATGGTGATCATGGTCGTGTTTGTGTTCGTGCGTGTCATGAAGATGAGGATGGTGTTGATGTTGATCGTGAACATGATCGTGATTGTGTTGATGGCTGTGAGCATGTGAATGGTCGTGGCTGTGATCATGGGTTGCTATGTATTGTTCCTGGGGTTGATTTGGCATGTAGGAATTCGCTTGATACGTCGCATGTTGGCTAACCTATCGTTGCGCGACTTGGTTACAGATTACACACCTTCACGGTCCATAACACGCACAACTTACTTCTTGTTGCTCATGACCCACTTCTTTCGCATGTGTCGTGTTGCCACTTGCACGCAGAGGTGCCGAACTTTGAACCGTTACTGCATATTTCACACCCTTCAGTTAAGCGGATTGCGTTGGACACCATGTATACACTCTACCTGCCGTCGCCGAAGCCATTGGTGCCAATGTTGAGCTTGCATGAGTTGTAGTTGCTGGCTGCGTGAGAGGTGATTGCGGACGCCGTTTAGTGAACTGCCTTGTCGATTTCATCAGGTTTGTCAACGGCAAAAAGGGCACCAGCAGCCAAGGGCGCTCTCTCGGATAAGTCAGCAAATCAAATTGCGTTGTTGGGTTTCATTATCTCCACAAAAGAATACAACCATATGTCTTCTCCTCCACCACCATTGTCTAGTCTCTTTGTAACCGATCCAAACGTATATAGCAATAATCGCTCTTATATAAAATGTTGTCAATGATGCTATCTGAATGAAAATGCACATGTTACCCAAGCCTTGTAACTCGGCTATATTTCGGCATTACCCATGGAGATGATGATGCCGTATGCTTCACAACAAAAGACTTTAATTGCCTTTTGTGAACAAGGTATCGCGGATTACCACATTTGACAAATACATCGGATAAAATGATAAACATGTACAAAATGTATGCATGGAGAGTGACATGAAGCGGCTGAGCAGCGAAAATGCAATCCATACTATTATTGTGCCTAATTCACCGTTATCTTCATGTGGGTGGTGCTGAGCATCTATAGCAGTTGTCTATGAATGAGGCTGATGATTGGTTGCAACTTCTTTTCTTCCTTGACTCTATTGCATGTCACACGAAAAACTACTTGCGTGGGGTCTCCAACTTTGCCAAGTGCGATCAACTATCGCCAAGTGCTATGATGCAATACTACCAAAACGTCGATCAGACGGACATTCGGTGAATTAGGTAACATTGATGGCTGATTCAAGCAATAAAACATGAATCGATATTCTGCATCCATCATCATAGCATACTAAATCGCCGTCGATAACGCATAAGGCTATGCACTATGGAACCTGTCAAACATTGTAAACCCTGTTGCATGCAACAATGTTGGGAATCACCACCAACTCAAAAATACCTTTGCTTGGCAACTTGGCATTTGCTGCGGCGGCTAAGGCAATTCCATAAAAGACCTTGTTGTTGCATTTTGTTTTTATGTCCTCAGTGTACCGGGTTTGAGACTCGCTGGATGTCCATCAACATAGTGCATGTTCCAAAATGCTCACTTTTATTTTTAGCCTTCAATGGCAGTAGTGGAAAGTAAGCTTGCTTTGTAAAACTCTCGAGAATGCATTGTGTGTCAAGGAATAGAGCAGGTCACATGAGCTTTTGCGGCAATGGATAGCCGAGCACATCATCGCTAAAAATAAATAAAAGTCGAAATGGATAGTGGATATAAAACAGCTTATTCGAGATGGCTTGGTTTCATTGCTTTAAAACCATATTTTTTCACCAGCAATAGAAGCATGCAATACCCGCAACACTTTCAACAAGAGCAACAGCGACGAGAAAATCAAACACCATGGGATGCTAGTACACTTAACGTAATTGACGAGCAACATAAAAAGACGACACCGACTCATTCTTCTGTGACGCAAGAGAATCAACATCAGCGTGCAGCAGCGGCAGCAGCGGCAGCAGGGGCTATCCATGAACCCACTTATCGACATTACTTTTCACAAGCACCCATACCTGAAATGACTCAAACAACACAAGTACTCCCGACAACGCCGATGCATGTACCTACATTCTACCCCAGCTCAAGTGAGCCTGTTGTTGATTGCTCATCATTTGGCACGGACCGTCATTTCGGCAACATGTTGGATCATCCTCAAACACCGATCGGATTTTCGTGTAACGATGGTTGCAGCTTTCTGCCCGCATCTTCCCAGTCCCATTGTTCTGGGGGTCAGCATCAGGCTAAAAACGCAAGAAGCAATAGCAAAAACCGCGTACCTCGGAACTCAAACAAGGTGCAGCGGAGAAAAGACAACATAGCAACATACCAATGCACCCACCCGGGATGCGGCCGTTCATTCACCCGTGCCTACAACTTGACATCCCATATGCGAACCCATACTTCAGAACGCCCCTTTCCTTGTTCACAATGTGGTCGACGTTTTGCACGGCAACATGATCGTAATCGCCATGAAAAATTACATTGGAATATCAAGCCATATGCATGCCCCAATTGTCACAAATCTTTTGCTCGAATGGATGCTTTAAATCGTCATCTCAAGGTTGAAAATGGTTGTGGTTCGGTTCTTGCAGCATCCCATTCTATTTGAAAAAGAAAACAAACATGTCCAGTGCACCTTTGTTTACGTGATAAAAGTCATTTCGTAGTTTATTTCCGAAGGATATATGCCATGCCTCCTATTCCCTACCCCCTCCGTTCTATCATTAGATAAGATTGTATATACCTTGTCACCTTTCTGTTTCTCTTAATATATGATGGTAAATAGAATATTTGGTACAGAGAGTGAATATATGCAATCAAGTATAGATAGAATGGGTGGAGCATGAAAAAAGGAGTAAGCTGAATGATATGAATGCCAATGTTTTGTTCTCTTCTATATAACTTTTTTATCCCGAGTCGATTGAATCCTCGTCTTGGATTGATAAGTCTTGATCTATTGGCCTCTTTCTACTGCCTGATGACCCGCTGGCCACGCTGCTACCGGGTTGCTGATCTTCTTTTCTTACAGGAATTTTGACACCTTGCTTTAGGAAGCATACTGATAACGGTGTTCGAGCTAAATCCATGAACCAAACTACCGTCAGCTTTGATCTCGTACAACAACAAGCTACACAGTAGCATCGACATATATATACAACACAGCCCTATTTTAACATGCCCCTCCCGCACTTGCCCTTTCCTCTTTCTCTCCATTTCACATATCCGATCGCTTTTTCCCCCCAAATAGTACTTACATACTACACCAGGAAAAGATTTCCCAGAATAGACAGTAATGACATCTGTGTATACTTTAGCCAAGATCTGAGACATCGGAAAGACGGATGATGGCGGACTATATGGGTGTGTGTACAGCCACGCGAAGTTTTGGTCAGCAACAATTTTTCATATGGGATCATGGCGCGAGCACTAATATGTGTGTGTGGGAGAAACATGAAACTGTTTGCAAAGTGATACTTACGTTCGGACATCAATCAATGAGAAACCAAGTCGATACCTTCCTTCTAGGCGGATACTAATGTCGCTAAAGATGAAAAATATCCCAAGTTGGCCTTGGACGTTGTAAAGTTTGACGGCCGAAGCCACCTGACTACCCACAAGATTCCGCGTTTTTTGTAAATCGAGCTTCTTGGATGGATCGGTTGGCGAGATAATATTGGCTTCTGTTATACCATCCGCTTGCCAGCTATCGCAATGAACCACAAAATGCGAGACGTCGACCTGCCTTTTTTAGGTACGTGAGTGGAAGGTGCATTTTTGGCGAGTAGCCGTGTGAAAAGTGAGCCTATAATAGGCAGGGTGCACAATATCACACATTAGGGGAGATAAAAGGGCACATAGGCAGGAGATTGAGGAAAAGGAATAGTGTTGTGTGCACGCGTTTGTGTATGTGTGTGTGCGCTTTTGAATGGTAAAACGTGTGTGTGTGTGCGTGTTGTTTGGGTGGTTTGCTGATGTACCACTTACGCTGGATCAATGTTCTTCCCGTCTTTGGTTGTAATCAAGAGCTCCACAATAGGCGGCGGGCTGACAGGTCGTCGATCCTTGTCTCCAAATCCACACATACGTGCTCGAATAGGTTGTTGAGCAACAACCAACTCATAATTGCTGTTGCAAGATACGCGATCCTTAGTCTTGGTTCTAACGTGTGACTCATTGCTTTGATTTTACCATTCCCTTTCTTGGAGCGCATGGCCCTCATTACTAATCGCAGCAGTAGGGGCGACTGCTGTCGTAGGGAGTGGTGTATCAGCCATGGTCACAAGCTGATTCAAAACATTGGGTTCCTGTGAGATCGAAGGGTAGGGTGAAGGCCACTGCCAATCATCACCAGGGAGGAGTGGTGACAGGGCTGTTGGCATTTGGTGAAACGACGAGCTATCCTGATGCTGATGTTGATTTTGATGTTGGTGCTGATTATGCTGTTGATGCTGCTGCGGTGGTGGTGGTGGCGGTGCATAGTTTGTTGATGACAGCAGCTTTTCAAGCGTGTCATCATCGTTGTTGTCAGGTTGAAATGGTAGCATCGACCGAGAAAAGGAGTAGTGTCGATAGCAGTAACAAGGGTAAAGAAAGTGGAGAATAAGAAATGAAAGGAGAAAGAGGTCGCCAGATTAAAATTGAATGTGGTGCTTATAGACAACAGACATCCATGACGCATAATCTTGTGCAATGTTTAGCGGGCCTGATGTTTCCTATTATAGTTGCTAAGGAATCAGCACGTTCTGTCTCGGCTTGTGTTTCGTTACACAGCAGCTTTACAATTGTACGACGCTATAATGATTGGCTGTATTGGTACAGGAGGCAGAACTGTAGGATTCATGTTGTTGACATGTGTTGAATAGGGTAGCTTATAGCTGCACATTTACAATGATACAAGAACATAGCTTACAATGTATATGTAAATCACAATGAATAGGAAATCAAATGAGATGCAATGATAGGGGAATATGAGTGGATGATGGTAGTGGACAGCGTGTGAAGATCAAGCTGAAAGAAGGGCGGGATGAAATGACAGCGGAGGAAAAGAACAAGGAGTAAAATGATGGTAGTTGGGGGAGGAGGTACAATGCTGACGGCCATCAAGGCAGCAGGTGGTCCTACTTTGTGGATAGTGCATATAGAGAGTAAGGAACGCCGACTGGGCTGATGTGAGCCAAAGTTGCCTTGCACACCAATTATACGCACATGACGCCACCAACATCAGCGTTCATATTGCCATCGAGATTTTGACAGTGACGATGATTTGTACATGTTTGATGTTTCGAAGCCATCTTGTGCTTAGCAATAGGTATATGATCATGGCCCTTTTTGTTCGTGACCGTGTCAAAGATGGGACTCTCATCGTGAATGGGACAGCAGGGATTGGCTATGTTACAGCCATCTCCTACAACAACAAATAATTCGGGCTCCACAATCACAATAGAAGAAATGCAGCAGTATATTTGTAACGTGTGGCTATTATCACATGATATTGCTGGATTACCATTCGTAAGGCTCTGGCTGTCGATCCTCTTTCATTAATGAATACTACAAGTTTATTTACAATGTTTTTTATGATTTTCCTTATTATACGGCTTGTCTAAACACCACCTTTCCTTGACTACGGAATTGAAGGACTTCTCGACGTCCAAGGATAGCAAGAGCTCGGCGAATAGCAGCTTCGGAATATCCTTGCTGAAGACAATCGTTTTGAATTTTGATGACGGGTACTTGTGAGCCAATAGGCAAACGGCGCTGGATTTCCTTTTCGATTTCTTGGACCTCCTTCATTACTTCATTACGAGTCATACCATCAGCACCACCAGTTTGCACAGCATCCATAGTAGAGAATTTGAATAATCGAATTGCTTCTTCCACATGTACTTCTGTTGCCACTGGTGAAAGTGTCATTTTGGCAAGTGATTCTGAAATACGAATGATAGCTTCCAATTGTCTAAGGATATCGCGTCTACATTAGCATTCAAGGAACCCATTACCCATCATATGAGATTGCTTACCTAATGGTGATAGGAATGGAGGATCGTACATTTGTGTCACGCTCTACTTCCTTGACTTCTTTACGAATAGCGACGAAATGACTGCTGAGCTTCTCGGCTGCTTCGGTTGTCAATCGTGGTGCACATTTTCTATATACGCATCATATAAGCAAATGCCACTCTGGCACAATCCAAAATATAAACTTACGCTTTGCAGTAATTGATATATGCCTTCATCTTTTCAAGATCAATATCGCCCATTTCAACATCCATGCCTTGCTTGTTTTGATGCACCTTGAGAACGTGTTGGGCTATTGACTATAGAGCATACAAGTTAGATCATGACATCTCGAAGATACACATTACATACCATATCACGAGCTTCGTTGTGTTCATCCTTGACGATAAAGATCATATCGAAACGTGACAAGATGGTAGTTTGGAAGTCGATGTTCTAGAAATATACATCGTTAGGCCTGATGATGATGCAAGCTCCGAATAGTTAATATACTTACTTCACCCGCGCTCTTCATCTCATCATATCGACCAAATACGGGATTTGCTGCTGCAAGTACGGATGTTCTTGAATTAAGAATGGTCGTGATACCAGCTTTGGCAATGGAGATAGTTTGCTGTTCCATAGCTTCGTGGATAGCCACACGATCCTCATCACGCATCTTGTCAAATTCATCAATACAAACGACACCACCATCAGCCAACACCATTGCACCGCCTTCCAAATAGAAATCTCGCTATCCATCCCAAAATTAGTATTCTAGGGAATCAATCTATATCATATAGATATGACCTACCGTACTAGGATCCCGAATTACAGATGCTGTGAGACCTGCAGCACTACTTCCTTTACCGGATGTGTAAACAGCGATGGGGGCCACTTTTTCGACAAACTTGAGAAGCTGAGATTTGGCAGTACCAGGATCACCAAGAAGTAAGACGCTGATATCACCTCTCAAACGCATGCCATCTGGAAGAATCTTTTTGGAGCCACCCATCAACAAGCAAGCAATGGCCTTTTTGATATCTATCATCACACCATCATCATCATCAGTGATCCATTTCTCCCCTAGTCGATAACATGCATTTACCAGTATTGCCAAAGATAGATGGTGCGATACTTGCAGCAAAGGTCTCATACAAATTATCTTGGCGTGACATGCGAATGTATTCTTCTTCCTCGGCATCCGTGAAAACTGGTTGGCCGCGATTGCTGTTATGTTGATCAATCTGTAATCCGACAACACGAATGTAGGGTGTACGCACTGCAGCAGCACCTGTTGATTTCTAAGGAATGACGTTTTTAGTCACATGTCAGCCCCATTTCCCTTTACACTTGATCCCACTTACTGCTGCTTTGTTTTGATAAATGGAATAAATGCCCATAATCACTGCTCGCATACCGGGAACCACACGATTGGTCAACCATCTACCATAAACAAAAGGTTGGTCAATGTCTATTCTTTGAGAAATGGGTCATTGTTACCTACCTGTCAGCATTGAGGATGGTATGACGAGGAAGATCACCAACAGGAACCATATCGGGAGCTTCTTGTAGCTTGAGCACTTGAGAATCGACAAATTGACTCTTATCATGTACAATGACAAAAGGATCCATGCCACAATCTTTCTTCATGCCATCAGGTGCTTCACTGGTAATAGACAAAGATGAATATTACGCTCCATTGTATATGAACGTTTGCTTGAAATCTTACCCATCACAAGTTCTAGGAAGAGTAATACCACCGAAACCACCATTGACAGGGATCATCTTGACGTGCCTGCAGGAACGGCACATGATTTGGACATTGACAGCACGAGAACTCAAAGTGGAAGCTCCAATCACGATACCCGAAATCCGTACCAATTTGCCGATGTAATCAGACTGTATATAGAATGTAAGTATCATGCTGTTTTTTTTAACATGCCATCCATGTACTTGCCGTCAAATCGCGAAGTTGAATGACGTTGGCATCTGATTTGAGTGTCACTTGGCAGTCAGGTACACTGGCAGTTTGCACATCGGTGGGTCGTGGATACAAGATACGTTTGGCACATTCTTTTACAGCGTTTTCAAACTATGCAAAAGAAGAAGAAGAAGAAGAAGTATGTTTAGCACTATGAACCATCTCTACATGAGGGACCATGTTTGTTACCAAAGGTAAAAGTTCTGCAGGCTCTGCAGCCAATCGGTTTGCGAGATCAGTGTTGAAGCTGATGAGATGGGAGGTGTCGACTTCAATGTAGTACTGCTTGAGGAGAAGATGCTCTGAGAGTTGATCACTGTTGGGGGGTATGTGTTAATATCCAATGGCATGAGAGATCCAAGTGAATGGATGGGGTACTTGCCGATAGACAAAGGAGTTATCGATGCGAAAGTTTTGAATGAACTCTTGGAACATGGCGGTGAGTTCAGCATGGGAGTTGACCTTGTCTTCACCAGGAAGCACGCTCGTCGAGTAGATTTGACCACGATCCCAACCAAAGGTTGCCATATTGAAGTGTTGATGGATGATAACACGGAAAAGGCGCGTGCCTTGTCACTCTTCACGATTTACCCAAAAACGCGCTCGCGTGACTTGTGTGCGCACTCGCTTCTCTTCTGCTCCTCCCACCTCCACCTCCGCGTTTGATTGATTGATCATGGCCGACGACTCAAGCAACCAAGAAAAGATAGTAACCGCTATTGATATCGTGGACCAACAAACAGCCTTGGAAAAGGAAGCCAATGAAATACTTCCGGGAAAGTTCGAAGCGTGTACTTTTGACAAGGGTTACATTCGACAGCCTCTTTATGCTTGCAAGACTTGCAGCCATGACAATACCGAACCTGCTGCAATGTGCTACAGTTGCTCGATCGCTTGCCATGCCGACCACGAGCTCTTTGAACTCTTCGCCAAAAGGAACTTCCGGTGCGACTGTGGGATAGAACACAAATTTGGTGAACATCCTTGTCAACTCTCATCCCTTTCAAAGCAACAAACCGCGTCAAATGATGACAATGCATACAACCACAACTTTTTCGGTCATTACTGCAGGTAATGGGATGAATGATAGATGACAGTGACTTGATCAATCAAAATACCCATTCATCTTTATAGATGCGACAAGTTTTATGATCCTGCAAAAGATGAATGCACCATGTATCAGGTAACATAAAAGGGAGATGCCGTATACCATGGCAAATAGAACTAATCATTCAATAGTGTGTTTTATGCGAAGATTGGTTCCACGAGGAATGCATTGGAGACGTGGGTAACGCTCCCCCCCCCCACATTCACGAAAAATCATTTGCCAGTGTAACTCACCCAACTTTGATTTAAGATTCCGCCCGAGATTGAAGACTTTGAGAGCTATGTGTGCCGCGATTGCGTTGACAGATACCCTTTCCTTGTCCAGCAACCAAGTGCATCCGTCAGCGTAGGTCTATCTCATGATAATGCAAAGATCCACAAATGGCTATTGCCAGCACCATCCAATGACAACCAAACAACATTACCAGATCACTCAACAGCAACAACAACGACCCATGACTCCATTTCTGATACTGCTACAACAACAACACAACACAATCACTCAGGCGAAAAGCGCAAAGAGCCAACATCTCCCCAGACAAATGTACCCGACTCCAAGCGCGTGAAATCCGATTCAGAATGCAAAAAAGGTATGTAAGCTTTGAATGATTTGATCTCAAACCACCTACTTCTTGCTTACCTTTTTTCTTTGATAGAAAAAGCTTCCTATGCTGATCGTGTCGAATTGTTCTTCAATGATGGATGGCGTGAAAAATTATGTCAATGTGATACGGTAAATGAAAAGGACCTCCATTTGCCAATAACGGCTCACTGATATCCTCTTTTTTTCCCCTTTCAAGTGCAAGAAGGCGTTTGTTGAGAATGGCATTGAATTCCTTTTATCAGAAGAAGATACCTTTGAGCCCGAACAGGATGAGGATGCAGGTACTAATATTATAGACCATCCATGATAGCACGATTTACTTAATGGCTATGATAGGCAAATCATTACTTGAGATTGGCATGGAGCAAATGAATCATATGGACCGTGTACAAGCTATCGAAGGCATCATTGCATACAAGAAATTCGCGACACAGATCAAGGAATTTCTTCGTGGCTTTGCAGGCTCTGGTGAGGTGGTCACTCAAGACGATATTCGTCGATTCTTTGATGTATGCTGTTTGTGCGTGATTTATCATTATAGCAGAGCCATTAACACCCTTATCATCTTGTAGGAAAGGAATGGTCAACAAGATCCAGAAAATGGTGCATAAGGAAATCAAAACATGTATTCTTCAGTGTAATATCAATATCTAGCAATAAAAACAATCGATTTCAATCATCTGTGATCTTAGGTTATCGATGTGTATGTACCTTTTAAGGGTGCATGATTATTAAGAGAGAGTGGATTGCGCAGTGGTCGGTCTTGAACATTATGCATCCAGGCGGAAGCGCAAATTCATTGTCTTGTCCTTTATCCGTTTATACACTCGTCGACATGCCACCCAAAGAAAAAGGCAAGCAAGCAATGCGTAAAACACCCCTCGAGCTGCTTCTAAAGGGAATGATAAAACAGTGACAAAGAAACGCAAAACGACCCAATCGACACTCGATGCTTACAGAAGGATTGGACCAAAGCCAGGCATCGCGACAGCTTCACGACCACAGCAGCAAGCGAGGGAGAATCAATCGCCCATGGCTATTGATCGTGGAAAGGAAAAGTCAATATCATTCTCTGAGAGCACACGTAAGCGACGAAGCGCTGAGCAGATCACGTTCAAGAATATCAAAGGTAATCATCAATGGATCATCCATCCATTTTGGGCTGCTTGTACTCAGAGCAATGATAATATTAGAGTCGCCTCCCGCATCATCTTCCACCAAACCATCCTTCAACGACGCATGGGCACAATTCCAACAGCTTCTTCGATCAATATTTCACAAACAAGAATTGAAAATGAGTTTACAACAAGCCTATGAGGTAAGAAAGGATTTGCGTAGCCATGGGGATGGTCCATTGATGAAAATGTACTCTAGGAATGCCTTACCTTATGCTACTGTCAAAAGGCGGAGGAGCTCTATAGCAGATTGAAGCAAGAATTCATCATCCATATCAAGCAAGTGGCTGTTTTGTTGCAGGAAAAGTACGGGTAATCAAGGAATTTGAGATCATCAATGAGAGTAACGCTTGCTATAGGATGGAGGCTGATAATGAAAGCTATCTCATGGCATTGAGGGACCAATGGATGAATCTAATGGATGGTCTGGTAAGTTTATTTTATCTCCAACGTGGTTCACGTGTGCTGATAAAAAAAAACTAGGTCCTCATTCGAAATGTATTCATCGAACTCGATCGGCGATACCTGATCCGCAATACCAAGTTTTCATCATTGATGTAAGATTGACACTACCCTCCATCCATTGAATCGGATTTTAATGGTCTCCATGTAGTGAATTTGGCCAACACCTTTTCCGCGATATTGTGATGGAATCAGAGGCACTACGAAGCACAACTGTGGCGAGAATACTGAACATAATACAAAGAGAACGGTATGTGCTTTTCTTTTCGCGACTTGAAATCTCTTTACTCATGCTATGAAACTTTCTCGCATAGGGATGATGAAATGATTGATCGTGAACTTTTGCACGTCTTGACGACCATTTTCTCAAAGTTGGATTTATACGAGGAGTACTTTTTCCCGGCGTTTGCAAAAGAGACAGGGGCCTATTACGGTGAAGAATCAACACGCTTATTGAAGGAGATGGATGTACCCCAGTATTTGAGACATGTCAGCAGGAGGATTGAACAAGAATCGGTGGATCGAATACAAGCCTATTTGGAAAAGACGAGTCGAAGTCCCCTTACACAAATAGTCATTGATCGACTTGTACGAAGACCTTTGGGATTTATATTACAACAAGGTAGGATGCCGTATACAATACGAGGTTGGGCGCTTGGATCTAAGCAAATAATAGGCTTCAACAAAATGATGGATGATGGAGATAAAGAGCCACTTTGCACGTTGTATACATCTGTGTCTGGTACCGAGGATGCTTCTCAATTAAGGATCGCCTTTTCGAATTACATCAAAGTAAGCACATGAGGGGGGGGGGAAGGTAAAGGACCAAGATGGATTAACATGCGATATTGGATATCCAGGCACGAGGAGCTGCACTTGTTCAAGATCCAAAACGAGATCCCACGATGGTTGCTTCTTTGCTAGCATACAAAGCCAAGTTGGATGACATTTGCAAAGATTGTTTCTCGAACGACGGCCAATTCCTGAACAGCCTCAAAGAGAGTTTCGAAGCATTCATCAATAGCCGACCCAAACGTCCAGCCGAGTTGCTTGCAAAATACTTTGATTCCAAAATACGATCCACAGCCAAGGTAGGGTATCATTCTCCATCATCAATGAGAGGTACAAGTCCATTGATTGCCGTATAGAGAAACAGCGATGAGGATTTGGAGAAAACGGTTGACAAGCTTCTACCTCTTTTCCGTTACTTGCAAGGTTGGTTTATGTGGAGTTGTTCGATATCCATTCATGACATGTCTAATTCATTGGTATTAGAAAAGGACATTTTCGAAGCATTTTACAAGCGACATCTTTCAAGACGGTTATTACTTGGCCGTAGTATATCCAATGATATGGAGAAAATGGTCTTGTTGAAGCTGAAAGCAGGTGAGGGTGACGACCCATGGATGATTTCTTCCTCGCAATTTAACCAATTCCAATAGAATGTGGGCCAAATTTCACCAAAAACTTGGAGGCCATGTTCACAGACATTGAAGTCTCTGCAGACTTGCATGTACAATTCAAGGTAAGCATAGGAGCGAAGGAAACAAACAAATCTTTTGATATTAACGGTATTCACCTAGAACGCCGATGGGTATCCAGCTGAAGGTGGTATAGCGTTCCATGTCAATGTGCTTGCCCAAGGAGTATGGCCTTCATATGCATCATCTGAGGTGATATTGCCTGCCAATGTAAGTTAAGTATCCAAACGTACCAAGGGGATTGTGTGGTTCTGATGCATCACTTAGATGATGGCGTATCAAGAAGCATTCGAGAAATTTTACGTTGCTAGCTTTAAAGGACGAAGGCTCATATGGCAAAATTCCCTTTCATCATGCGTGCTCAAAGGTTTCTTTTCATCTGGAACCAAGGAACTTCATGTCAACCTCTTGCAAGCAGCGGTGTTGCTTCTTTTCAACGACAAGCATGTACTCTCTTATGGTGAGATAGCAGCTTCAACCACAATAGGTATGTAGTTGATTGGTTCCTTGCGTGTGGTTCATCCTATTCATCAGGAAGCTTATTGTAGAGGAGAAGGATTTGAAACGCATCTTGGCATCATTAACATCGGGTCAACATCAAGTGCTGCTCAAACAAGGAGATGGCAATGGCGATGAGATATCACTTTCTGATGCATTTGTATATAATGACAACTTCAGCTCGCCCAATGTACGCATCAGGATTGGAGCTCTCCAGCAAGAACAAATTGGTGAAGAACGTAAAGTCACTGAAGCCAAAGTCTTGGTGGATCGACAACATCAGGTATTTAAAAACAAGTCTCAATCCCATCACACTCCTGACACGATATGGTCTCTTTAGCTCGAAGCGGCCATTGTGCGTATCATGAAATCAAAAAAGAGTCTGTCTCATGGTGATCTTATGAAGGAACTTTTTCATCAAGTCAAATTCCCATTGGATGTATGTGTGATTAATTATGTTTGGGAAGATCACCATTGCTTACAAGCTGCTTATTTAGGCAACCGATATCAAAAAGCGGATAGAATCGTTGATGGATAGGTAAGCAAAGCTCGATCGAATTGGATTGATGGAACAAAAGTGTTGATATTCTTTATTTAGGGACTACCTGGATCGTAGTGAAGAAGATAGCAATACCTACATCTACAAATAACCCAACATTGATTGTTTCACATTGAGCCATAGCGAGCACACAGAGCAAGCAATAAAATGAAAGTCAGCTTGACGCATTTTGAACGTTCTTCACACACACACACACACACGCTTAAAGTGTCGAGAGACGACAATGCCAAAGTCGACGACATCCACATCGACTCGTCGAGCTCGTGAATTAGTCACTCAAGCCAACACAGCGAGAGCAAAGGTGGTTATTGATCTCACGGGAGATTCCGATGGCGAACCTAGCAATAGTAATAGCAACCGCCGTATCGCCCACAACACCACTGCCACCACGGCGACAACAACACCGGCTCCTTCTCGGGCAAGACAAGCTATAGCTGATACCCACCATGCCATCAACGCTCTACAACAACGCAAGCGCAAGAAGGCTACTAGAAGACCTCCTATGAGCGCTACAGCCATGAGGGTGATTATCTGCTTTAGCACTTTGCTTGATGATAGGATCAACATTGACATTTCTCTATATAGAATATGCAATCTCGTTTGCAACGAGCTCTCACTCAACGTATGTTTGTATTCAAACGTGAACAAAAAGGCCAATACCATGCCGAATTCCAAGGTAAAATGATGATAGATCGTACATAGCACGATGGCTCTTTATACTAAGATGATGATTCTTTAGTCCTCGGAAGTACCGGAAATGTACGTCTGTCCTTTTCTATTGTCATTGTCTCATGCCAGATGATATAGCTTTATACAGTCAAGATTGCGAACCGTATGACGTGTAGCTGCTACGACTATGTTTCCAGACACCTTCATTGCAAACATATGCTATTGGTTCTTGCCAGAGTGTTCAACTTGACAGGCGAATCCCCTGCCTACGCGTCACTTTCATTAACAGATGAGGTATGTTGTGTTGAATACAATCATGTTTTGAAAACTAAAGCGATACTGGAAATAGGAATTGCATGACATGTTTGCTAATTGCAGTCCAGCACCTGGGGTCATGGTAAGATCACACAATCCAAATGGTGATGATGATGATCCATCACTTACACCAAAATCTTCATAGGTGGATGAAAGGGTCAAAGCAGCTATTGAGAGAAAACTGGATGGTGTACCTGAAGAAGACCGGTATGTGACATAAAAGCATAAAGTGGAATACCACAACTAAACGTGTCCTTACAGCTCGAATCGCAAACCATTGGATGATGCCGATTGTCCCATATGCTATGAAGCTTTAAGCGACTCCCAACCCAATACGATTACCTATTGCAAGACTTGTGGAAACAATGTTCATAAGGTAATGATGATAGAGACAATGTTCCCTACTATTTATCCCATTGACAATGGCTCTTTTATTTTTGAAAGGGTTGCTTTACGCAATGGAGTAACCAATTATCACGACAAGGATTGGAGATCAGCTGTGTATTCTGTCGAACTACGTGGGAAGATCCTAATGCTAAGAGAAAGGCGAAAACAAGTGAAGGTTATGCCAACTTTGCTGATGAAGCAGGTATATCCACGGTGCGAGGTAAGCTAAGCTCTTTATTTTGTCTCATGATGTGAATGATGTTATGATTAACGCATCCATTAGATACATCCACTTACCGCAGCAGTGCATTCTGGGAGGGAGGATACAGGCGTCGACGACGACAATACCCTGGTGAACGTCGCCCTCCTCCTCCAGATGATTACGAAGGTGATATCGCCGATTGGTACGGTGATCCGGCTTATTATTACTTGTAAAGTTGATACCACTCAATAGCAGCGTTGCATTCATTATCTGTATAAAAACGGCTACTTTATTGAATTTTGTGGTGTTTGGGGGCAGGCACATGATTACTGTGGAGTCTGTAATATCATTGACATTGGGAGTTTCTGTCACCCTCTTCTTTTCCTCTCATACCACAATGCCAGTTACTCGATCCCAAACAGCTGCACAAATACGATCGATTCAACAAAGCCTTCAAGAGAGCAATGCAAATGACAACACCCAACAACAACAACAACAACAACAACAACAACAACAACAACAACAACAACAACAACAACAACAACAACAACAACAACAACAACAACAACAACAACAACAACAACAACAACAACAACAACAACAACAACAACAACAACAACAACAACAACAACAACAACAACAACAACAACAACAACAACAACAACAACAACAACAACGCAATGAGTCCACTGCTGCTGCGGAGGAGGAAGCGAATGCAACCATTGCTGCTGCGCCAGTAGCTGCTACAAGAAGCTCCAATGCCGAACGTCATAAAAGAAAGAAACGACAATCAGCTACTGATCCTGGTACCAAGGGACCTGCCAACACGCCCAAGCGATCCAAACTTCAACCATCAGTCAGAGCAGAGGCAGTATGATAAAATGAATCTCTCTCTTTGGCACTTTGATCTAATACATTCTGAACATGATGTAGGTACAAGAACGACTTGATCGCGCACTTACTCAACGCATGTACGTCGTGAGCCGCGTACAAAAAAATGACCATCATATCGAATTCCACGGTAAGCTTTTATCTATGCTTCTCTTTTTGCATGATTCAGATCACTCATATCGATCTTCCGACATTCTCCCCGATGGTAGTGCTTGGTAGCACAGGAAATGTAAGTATCAGAAAAAGGTAGTAATGGTGGTAGGGTATATGCCTAATGGACTCTTTTTCATTAGTACTATACCGTCCATATCACCAACAAAATGAAGTGCGACTGCTACGACCATCGTTACCGACGTCTCCATTGCAAACATTTGTTGCTCGTTCTCGCCAGGGTGTTTCATGTCGAAAGGGGTTCCCCAGCCTACGCAAAGCTCTCCCTCACTGATGAGGTAAGTTGGGAACCATCTTGATTCAAGTTTTGAAATCTTATGGGAGTATGTGTTGTGTTTTTCAGGAACTCCAAGCCGTGTTTGCAAATTGTTTGCCTGACCCTACAGTAATGGTAAATGCTGAGCAATGTCTTGTCCCCCTATCATCATTCCACCGCTTATATGCGATGTTATCTTTTATAGGTGGACGATGAAGTAAAGGCATTGATTGACAGCAAGATTAGTGGTCAACCGGTGAAAGATGATGAAGCAAGGTTTGTATCATTTGCTTAACTAGAAGAAGGATTTGGTTGATTTAACTTTTTTGTTATTCTAGCTTGATCCGGAAGAGCCTCAAAGATGATCCTGATTGCCCTATTTGCTATGAAACTCTCACAGAAGACCAAATTGCCGCTATTACGTTTTGCAAGGTTTGCGGAAATAACGTGCACAAGGTACCCATCGACTCCATAGGTAAGGGAAGCTCTTTTAAGCATCATACTAATGGTTGTGAAAAGGACTGCTTTCAACAATGGCGCCAACAACTTACCAAACATGGCCAAACCGTAACATGCGTATTCTGCCGCAGTCCTTGGAAAATACCAAAACCTATTACCAAACCCAAAAAATCCTCACAAGGCTTCGCCAACTTTGCACATGATTCTGGTTTGTTATTTGATATCGAAGGTAACTCTCCTATACATAACTGGATAACGAGCTGTGCTTTTTTTTTTATTGACTGTTGTTCTACTGCTACTTGTAGAAGAACTTCAACAAGAATCATCAACAACAACATCTTAAATACCAACGGCTACTCCTCCTCATGAAGATCCCAATTGCTATTACCAATTCCATTATACATATCATTTGCATCTCTCTACTTGTACAAAAAAGAATCCAAAAGCTTGCATATCTGTATTCAAAATAAATGACAAAGCATAAAGTCACGTGAATGGATGATGTGCGGCGAGTAAAAAAAAAAGATTGGTCGGGGATGGAAGGGAGAGTATGCAGGCCCTGACAGCAGCTTACTGGGTGGTTGGTTGTAGCTTATCTTCTTACTCCATGAACGACAGCGTGTCGATATTAGTAGCCGTTGTCCTCATCTTGGTAGCTCTTCGGTGGATGTTGGGTAAATACCTTGTACAAGCACATGGCCTTGATGCTTATTATCGGATGGTATAGGTGGCTCTCAACAATTACCAGAACAACAAGGCAATGCTCGACGCGGTTCACCACGACGACCTCAACATCGGGCAACGCCCCAGATGGTACTACTCTCATTACGACTTTGGACAAAGCCAAGTATACTCAATAAGTATTTTTAGATTGAAATGGTGCGCAACGTCTTCCCCAATATCCCCACTGCTGCCATTGTCGCCGATCTGCAACGCACTGGCAACGTAGAACGCACTATAGATAATGCACTTCGCGACGGCGGCTTACCACTTGTATGTATCAGCCATGTATAGCAGCATCATTGATCTAACAGGTTGCGCCCATAGCCTCCTCCTCCTACACCTCCTCCTACGACCAACAACAACAGCAATGAAGCCAGCTCAAGTTCATCCAATGCTCAAAGCAGCTCCCACTTTTCGAATTTGGTGCAGCGTTATCATCTTGAGAAAGCTGATGGAAGCCAGGAGCTTGCTGAACCGGAAAAGGTATGGGGAACCACTGCGGATAAGCGACAAGAGGTATTACGAAAGAGGAAAGAGTTCATGGTGCTTCAAGCAAGAAGGTAATGTTCATTTGGATGAGAGAGAGAGATGGTTTATATGATATTAACAAGCAAGGAATAGGAAAATGATGGAAAAGCAGAAGGAAAAAGAACAACAAAAGACATCTTCACCGACTACTACTATGGCTACGGCTACAGAGGAGGAGGAGGAGGAGAAATCAGAGAATCCAACCTATGATGAGATGTCGGTGGAACAATTGAATGCCTTGTCTCCAGAAGAACGTCGTCAACAATTACTCGATGCTTTGGAACGAAGAAATGTCAATTCATAGTAATACATACATATACACAATGATACATTTTGTTTGTAATGGTATTGGGATTAAAGAAGAGAGCATAATCCAATGAGAGGGGCACAAGTGCATGAAAGCGTCCAAAAGCGGGGTTAAATGAATTACAGACATCAGTGGGATGGAAGATGGTGTATGTGTGTTGGTGTTTCACATGGAACCAAAGCGAAGACAGAGCTCCACTTGTAGCAGCAGCGAAGAACTATTCGAGTTCGTTGACTATACTTCAGTGTCCAACTTTGAGCGTCTCAGCACCGCCATTGCTGAAATCTTTGCTTCGTGGGGTATCAAGGACGGCAATCACGGCATCTTTAACGACACTCGATCCAGCAACAACAACAACGACGACACCACCACTTCCTCGCGTAGTGAATTACTCTCCATTGGCGATGAGACCTACAATCTGACCTACTCATATCATCCGTCTATATCTCGACAACGCTATGATACCCATCATGACTCTTTGGCTTATGCGGATTTTTGCCATATGGGCCAAGATATCCACCCGCTACATCGTTCAACTGGGCTCGATAGACTCTTTGTATTGACACCCGCTCAAGATTCACTAAAGACAAGGCTCTTTTCGCAAGCGAGATCCACAGTGGAATTGCCCCAAGCTAAGATACTCTTATCAGCATGTGCCCTCGCTATTCAAGAAGTGAAATGCACCGTACCCGTCTTTGTGCCAGTGGGTCAGGAACGACAAGGAATGTATATTGGATACCTCTTGCACACCATCGATCCCCATGACTCCTTGTACAATATGGAATTTCGATTCAATACATCCGTTACCTATCCACTTTCATCACAACACATTCGATTGGATGGCTTGTATCAGCTATTTGCACAAAAAATGGATACCTTTTACGAAGATTGTGGTAAGAAAGCATGAGCGTTTATGGTCATCATCCACTTGACTGATCATGCATGATATGATGATCATTAGGTGTCCTTGCTCCTACAGAGGATGAGAGGGAATGCCATGTAGCAGGCGCATTCACATACACTTGCAAAAACTGGTTTGATGAGAATTGGAAGACATTGGATGGATGGACCAATACGACAACCCCTTCTCTCCCATTTGGGTCCTACAATGATCCACTCAGAGGATTATCTCTCAAGACGCTATTTCCACTTGCACCCCAATCCACCTATCTCGACACCACTGTTCAAAGCAACATGAATTTGATCACATCACAACATTGGTTCTTGTCATGCGAAAGTGCTCCTCCTTCACAACAACGATCGTTTTTATCAATGCTTTTGGACAATCTGATATCGTCATGGATACGGGATCCTGGCAACCATGATTATCTTCAACCTTATGATGCAAGCAATCAAAGTGGTGGTGATGATCTACGACGAGGCGAGAGTGGACTTGTACGTAATTTATTCCATGCTATGGGTCCTGGACGCAAAGAAAGAGGCGGTACCAGCAGCAGCAGCAACAACAAGAACAACAACAACGTCAACAAAAGGAATTCAGTATCCGGAACAAGGACCGATTCGATCATGGATATCCTTGAAGCCATCTTTGAGCAGAATGGAAAGCATGAAACACAACAAAGTGGTGACCATGTGGATGAAAAACGGCAACTCTATTCAGCGAGCGCACTTGGTCTACGCTTACAACATGGGACATCTGTACCCTACAAGTCATTCTTTTGGAATTTGCTCTTTTACGCTTTGCATGTTTTATCGGATCCTGCAAGAACACCAGGCACCTCACCCATTGAATTACTCAGAAGTTTATGGGCTCAAGTATTACGTCAACTTCGCTCACACTGGGAACATGCGACGCCCATCCCCAATGTGGATACTTCACTCTATGGATCGGACAATGACAATGACGTATGTGGGGTTGATCTAAGATACAATTTGGTATGTTATCCTTATCAACGGGAGAAATCAATGAGGTTTATTAAAGTCATGTTTCTAGCTTCATCAAAAACTCGCCATGATCAATTGTTGTATTGAACGATGCATACGTGACGGCATTAGCAAGGCCACTTCCGACACGCCGACGATCCCCAAACGACAACATGTATCCAAGCTGTTTGATGATCTTGAGCGTCCAGAACAATCGGCGTCCGATAGCGCCTTAGATAAATTCAACTTGTTTTTGGAGAAACTCGTGGATCCTGATGATAATGAAACGTCATCCTCTACACCTACTGAGGTAAGCAAATACAACTATCCCATCCATACAATGCCCATTCCAATTGATTTTTTTTCTTTCAAGAGTACACATAAAGGGATGAGTCATGACGATGGAGAGATGAGTGATGGCGATATGTTTTTCGATCCATTGGAAGATTTCGTGGATGATGATGATGACATTCCTCCCAAATCAGCGTCTCGCAAATCCACGCCCATCACTACTGTGTCGGATAAGACGGCGGCATCGCATTCCTCATCCTTATCAGATGTCTCTGAAGTGGCCCATCCTCGTTCCATGTCTGAATCATTTGTCCGCCTAAATTACTCTGATTCAACACGACGACCGCACTTGGAGAAAGCAAGTTCAAATGATCACTTGTACCAAATCACCGATCCTGATGCATCCGAAGGTTGTAAACACCAACATCCAACATTGAAACTTTTAAAGACAAATGAGCCCATGTGGATTCCAGAGACGCAGGTAAGGTGAATGAATGGGATTAGCAGCCCTCTCTACATATCATCTAACGAATGCCCTCTACAAGGACGGTGGATTTATGACGGAAGATATGGTCAAGCAGCAAGCAGATGTATTTGAACGTTTGGGAACATCCGAAGATGCCACACAGATGCGTGCAAAATTACAATCAGCTCAGCTGTATTCAGGTAAGCGTGTGGGTTTTACTTTTGATCTACTTGATGATTGACTTTATGTATTACAAGATATGCAAGCATTCAAGGCAGCCAATCCACATGCTATATTGGAAGATTTTGTTCGATGGCATTCTCCCAAAGATTGGATACAAGATGCTGAGGATGAACAAAAAGGACAACTAAGTGCTCGTATGGCTGATCCAAGGAACATATGGCAAGAATTGTGGAAGGTAAAGCTCCATGATGGGACGTTGCGTCGACTTTGATGATCTAATAAAACAACTCTTAGAGCTCTCCACGGATACCTGCATCTCGACAAAAACCATTGTTTGATGTGTACGCTGAAGGTGAAAAGGTAGGTGTGTATACTCGTCGTGGATGAGAAAGCTAACGACGCATCCATACCATAGGCACTTCATTACTTAGAGACGCTGTCCATTCATGAAGTCTTTGGCATGTACGTTGTATTATCGCTTGTTTTTGATCATGGGATGAGATAATAATCGACATTTAGGCTTCTACCAACGGTGGCATTGATTGCCTATGATACCTTGGTCTCGCACCCTGTTGCTCGACGTGTGCATACAGTTGTTCAAGGCATGCAAGAATTAGGATCCATCACGGTAGAATTTCCATGGCATCAACTAAGGTAAGATGAATGGGTTATTTTCTAGTATCAAATCTGATGGCTTTTATAGGATCGGTAAATGTTCAGTGACCACCCTCCTCTCGAGTATTCGAAAGCAAGAGTCTCTCATGTGTAACGCCATTTCGCTTTTACGCAAAGTAAGTTGTAACATCCATCACTCTATCGTTAATTCTAATACATGGGTGGTTTTAGCTTCCTCATCAGGATGAATTGGTCAATCGCCTATTGACTGAACAAGAGACTGAGATTCATCAAGGATCCGAGCGTGACACTGTGCTTGATTTATTCTGTGCTGAACGTAAGAGTACATCATGGAGGGGGATAAAAAGACAAGTGACTAATAACACTATTATCCAATAGAACCATCAAGCCGTGAATATGTATTATACAGTAATTGCCCAGGTGCAGGACACAACGACCAAATCTTTCCTATGCGTCAATATGCCCTGATAAAAGATAATGAATTACGTGTGGTGGATATGTATCCTTCATGCCCACAATAATAAAGGGTGATCGGGGACTCTTTTTTTACGCCTCCTCTCCTCCTCCTCTCATTTCCAATGCCTATCAGCCCACCTTTGTTTCCTGCACACAAACTTTTAGGTTGTTCGCCTGACGATCCTTCCATTCAAGCATGGCTGCACACTGTGATTCCAACCGACCATCAACCACTTTCAGAACTCCTCGTGAAACGCTTTTCTGATTGCACTTATTACTCCTACAAATCGCTCGGGATCAGCTTTTGCTTTGTACAGAAAAAGGACGACGTCGACAAGTCGCTTGTATTGGACAGCATTGATATCTACAATGGAAAAACACGGGATGGATTTCAGCCTTTTGTCGGCAACGCGTACCCATTTGACTTTACAAAGGATACACGAGGACATGAGATTGTTAGTCAGTTGGGTGAACCTGATCGTAAAGGAGGAGGCGGCAAGACCCATTTACCATGCTGGATAGAATACAAGTTCAATGATCAAGATGGTGGTGGTGGCCTTTTTATTCAATTACATGGTGTAGAATGGGAAGATCGAGATATGGGATGGACAAGTTTAAGTTTGTTTGCCTAGCTCTAGTAGTAGTGGTAGTAGTAAAAGTATGTGTAAATAAACTCTGCATGATTTGCATGACGCGTAACTATATAAAAAGTGTATATGTTATCTCCCACGTTTCTTTTCTTTCTTTCTCTTTACCTTTTATCAATCAAGAAAAATGACGAGGTAAACGTTTTCCCTATCCAAGAAAACATGTACACATGTACTTACACCAAAGTCTAGAGACAATGTGATTGTCGATGTGCATACCCATATCTATCTACCCGAGTACCTTGATATGTTACGAGAACGGTCTCAAGTGCCACGTATTCTTCCTCCATTACAAGAAGGCCAAGACGAGCGGTTGGTGATCCTTCCAGATGAGGACAAGGGTGTAACGACCAAGCATGGACGACCTGTTGGACCTGCTTATTATGATGTGCGTGAGAAGCTTGCGTTTATGGAACAACATGACATTGATATTTCGGTGGTGAGCCTGGCGAATCCATGGCTTGATTTCTTACCTGATACTAAGGAGACCGCCCACTGTGCTCGTCGATTGAATGAAGCCATGGAGACCTATTGTCAACAAGGAAACGCTAAACGACAACTTTTTGGGATGGCAACGTTACCCTTATCATCGATTGATGCATCCATTGCGGAGGTTGAGTACGTGGCGACACACTTGCCCCATCTTCGAGGCGTGATTATGGGCACAGCTGGATGTCAAGGACGTGGATTAGATGACCCAGCGTTGCTACCTCTCTATGAAGTCTTGGCACGTCATCAATTGGTGATCTTCCTTCATCCTCATTATGGCGTGAATCTTCCATCAAGTAACCATCACAATAATGGCCATGCAGTTGCCCTTGCATTAGGTTTTCCATTTGAAACCACGTATGCAGTGACCCAATTGATTTTAGCGGGCGTCCTGGACAAGGTACCTAATCTCAAGATCCTTCTTGCCCATGCGGGTGGCACACTCCCTTTCTTGGCAGGCCGACTTGATTCGTGTGTAGCGCATGATCCAGCAGTAGCCAACCGATTACAACATCCACCTTCCCACTATCTCAAAATGTTGTATTATGATGCCGTCATTTATCATTCAACAGGCGTCAAAGCAGCGGCTGATCTTGCAGGTACAGATCGACTTTTATTTGGTACAGATCATCCCTTCTTCCCTCCCCTTGAGAAAAGCAAGTCATCTCGATGGATGTCGGTCGATAGTAATTTGGAGGCTATACGACATGCAGGATTGGATCAAGAAAAAGTCACTGATATCATGGGTAGAAATGCATTGAAACTCTTTGGTATTATTCAATAAAACAAAAAGGTTGTTGTTGGCTACCTAATGAATGGGTTGGTATGCATATTCTGGAGGACTGAGGATGGCGACAAGAGCAAGAATAGCAGCTAGAAAGATACTAAGACACCAACTAATGGTACCAAGGATAAAGGACATGTTGTATCGAGTGCCAACGTAGAATGTAGCGCTGGTATTGAATAAATAGGCCATGATGCCCATTGCGAACGCTTGTGGTAATGCATGAAGTACAAAGAGTCCAGAGAGAGTCATCCATGCTCTTGCTCGCTTTCGTCGATTGCTGCACATGACACCAAGTAACGCTACAATCGTTAATCCGCCAAGGATAGCTGCAAGGACCATGCCTGCTGCTGCCGCTCGCCTAGAATAGGTGATCCACCATTTAATCATCCCTCCTATACAATACGAATAGATCTCTCTTACCATAATTCACAAAAGCCATCTATAAAACTAGAGACATGAGTATAAAAAGGATTCTACTCGTCTTGTAAACCATATTTTTACCTTCGCTACAGTCTCCTTGATCGTCGGATGGAAATGGCCGACAATCCCGCGTAAAGCTATACGAACCAGCAGCATTAAAAATCGAGCAATAGGCCATAAACGTAGACGTTACCTTCTACAAAGCCTAAAGAGACCATAATCCGTTTCCATATACAGAGGCATGGGTGCAACAAACGACAACCTATACGATATTGGAATAAGCTTGGCATTCTGTGTGTTTGCTGTCATGACCGTTTGTACCATTTGGGTATCACTGTGGCAGTCAATGTCAGAGCGTAATTGCATAGAAACACGAAAAAGGTGATCACGTAGGCTAATAGTGAAACTGCCATTGTTGTGTTGTATTGTGTGTGTTGTATGTGTGAGTGTGGTGTTGTAAGTGGTGAGAAAGGTTGAAAAGAGTCAAGAAAAAGCGGAGAAAGAGACAAGGACACACGACAGCATGGATTTTGAGTGTCTCACGTGAGAGATCTTTTTTTACTTCCAAGAGTACTAAAATTGAGGGCTATTTTTGTGATGAAGGTGGTGGTGGTCTTAAGCCTAATCGTGTCTTTTTTCGCCCAGGACAAGTGGATTGTGAAGTAGATTGCTCAAGTCCTTTGGATACATCAAATAACGATGGCTGTTGTCCTCGAGATCGCCTGCTGAGACCATATCGATGTGGACGTAAAGAGGAGGAGGATGAGGAATAGGAGGGGGATGTTGATGTTGTTGGTATCGTATGAATAATGGGGTGATCGATTGTCTTTTTGGCAAAAGGTGAAGGTGTGAATGCGAGTGATGTTGGATATTGACGAGAAGACATTGGGCTGTTGTTGTTGCTGGAAAAGCTCTTTGCAGTCGATAAAGAAGACATGGATGAGAAAATATCATCTTCAGTACTCTTTCGTCGTAGCGTGTTATCTTTATCATAGAAAAAAAAGATGAGTTGTCTCCTTTTTGAATTACCACACACTCACACACATCCAGCGACACACTCACCTTGATGATTGTTCAACATGGGTATAAAGGATAATGATGATGGTGATAAGGGTGAATTGTTTGTTGTCACTGAAAAGAATCGTTGCAATGGTTGTTGTGATAGCTTCTTCCTGGATGATTGATCTCCTTCCTCTTCCTCTTCCAAATCAGAAAGATTCAAACTACCACTGTTGGGTGAACATGCGATCCCTTGGATATGATTGTTTTGCTGTTGTTGTTGGTGGTGATTGATATTGATATCGTTAGTGTCCTCATCGTCAAAAAGATCATCGTCGTCAAAAGAATCAAAAAGCGATGTTGGTGGAGGTGTTGATGTCTTGGTTTGCAAAAGTGGAGTGGGTTGTTGCATTGCTGGTTGATCATGTTTGCTCGTGGTTGAATGAATAGGATTACAAGGAACAGCATTAACTTCATCATCGTTGTGTGTGGAAGGGCTGGTTGGATTATAAGGAATGGTTGAAGCATCGTCGTCTTGTTCTTCACGTGGTGTGCTGTTTGGGCTATACTGGACTGTGTCAGCATCATCATCCTCTCGATCAGGAACAGCAGGTGGTGTTGGTGTTGATACTGATGCTGGTGCTGTATGACTTTTTTTGCTGTTACATGGATCTCCCTCATCGCTTAATAGATCATCGATGCTTTGTCGCGAATGGGAGCTGTGGGCATGGTTCTTTGTTTCTGATAATGATATTCGTTGTTGTTGTTGTTGTGATCCATCATTGCCCGAGTCAAATAAAGAAGATCCATGGGATGATTGATTGTCACATGCACCTCGACTACTGCCATGATTGTTGTTGCTGTTGTTGTTGTTGTCATTCACACCTGATTGTGGAGCATCAAAAACGTCGTTTTCTTCATCATGGACACCAGGGGATGACAAGGTATGATTGGAGGGTTGGTCATGGTCGCATCCTATTGATGCTGATAAGTAAAAAGTGAACTCTGTATAATGAATCATCCCTATAGTTACGTTGGACATGATCTTCCAACCAGCTATGCAAGCGTTGACGGTGTTCTATCCTTGACGATGACCCTGATCGAAGCAAAACTGAACGAGGCTACTCCATGGGATAAGAATGAATGCGTGCACCCCATGACACTGGTTCCTCCTATCCATTAAGCAAATACCTCTGGTGGAATTACTGACGCGTCAAGAGGAGGTTCATTCGATGGCTCCATTGGAAGAGTGAGAGAGTAGTGTGTGTGTGTGTGTGTGCGTATGTGCAAAAGAGGAGAGAAACAAAGACCAGCTGAGTTTTTTCTTCCACAAGTGTAAGTAGTAGAAGGGAAGTAAGCAAGTTGGATGTTTATTGATTGTCTTTTGCAGTGCCATTATTATTATTGGATGGATTATGAGTAGCTTCCCCTTCCTGTTGATCATTCGTTTGCGATAAACGATCCAATGCTGCAGTACATAATTGGGATAACAAGTTGAGCTTGGAAGTCTCATCATCTTGATCACCATCGGATGTCGTTATGGAGGATGCTGTGGTAGAACTTTGTTGTTGTGGATGATTGTCTTTGCCATTCTCTGGTGCTGCTGCTGTTGCTGCTGGTTGCTGATAGTAGTAAGAGGATGATGGATGATACATGTTGGAGGTTGATCCGGGTGATATCATCGACATGACAGCTTGATAAGACAACATGTGATTGTATCCTGGATGCATCGTCGGTGGATTTGTATAAGGTGCCATGAATTGAGATGGGGCAGGTTGGCCATTCAATGCTTCCTGGAAAGCCATAGTTGCATAAGGTGTATACTGCGCCATGGGTGGATGACTCGAATAAGATGATCCAACTGGGAGATCATATCCTGTGGATGATCCACCCTCATCCCCTAACAATGACACACACACAAAACATGTCAACACATAGTCCACCTTTATTACCACTCCCAAGCCGCTTATCCTTACCACGTTTCTTATAAGGTCCTCGTTTGACACCCTTTCTCCTCTCCTTTCGCATCGAATTCACACATGTATCTTGCAAGTTATATCGGATACAGCGCTGACAGGGTCGTCCATCATCACACTTTTTACATGCTTTTTGGCAGTTGACTAGTATAGGATAATCAATCAGTACTTGAACCCTTTTTCTTCTTCCTTTCTTTCCCAAACTTACCACAAGCATTCTTTACTTGTTTTCGTTTTGGTCTTCCTTGTGCATTCAAATCGTCAGCTCGGGTGGTTGTTGTCGTCTGCTGCTGCTCAAGCCCACTGATGTTGATAGGAATTCGTAATACGGCTTGTCCATTCCCGGGTGTTCTTGTATTATTATCGTTCATGGTGGATGACGGCAATGGTTGCTTATCAGAGTTTGGCTGCATAAAGAACCTGAAATAATCACGGTGGCGTAAGATCAATGTTGTTGTTCGGCATAAGACAACTTGTCTGAGCTCACTTCTTTTTTTTTCTTATTCAGCAAAAGGAAAGGACAATGGGCGTTATTGAATGAACCAATCTCAGCACCAAGCTCGACGCAATGCGATCAAGTGAATAGAACAAACGACGATCAAGTGTTGCTACTTGTTTCCGCGAAAGGTGATGTCTCCGTGCGTGATTCTCAAGCAAGAAGAAGGGAAAAAAGAGAGAGAGAAACAATATAAGTGTACAAGATACATAAATTTCCAACCCCGGTGGAACCTGCCCGCTTGCTGTGGCTGTCTCTTTAAATCACGTGTATACGCTTTTCACCTTGACCCACTACAATGAAATTTACCATAATAAATGTGCCATTTCTTTTTGAATAACATTACTAAACATATGGGCAATTGCATTGATACATAGAATACATAACAACGCATACAATGAGGTTCACTTACATGGAAGATAGCTGTAACCAAGCTTGCTCTACTCCGCCCCAATTGTAGTACGTTTGAAATTGAGACACAATGGCCCTCCCAATCAACATAGTAAATCTTTATTCATCTTCCATAACCTCTCCGCTGCCGTATACAATTTCTCCCGTTGCTCTAGGATGACCTTTTGTATATGGAAATTTTGTGGCCTATCATGTAAATCGAGATTCAGGAATCAGAACCGAGCTTAGCTCAGTTGGTAGAGCGGAAGACTGTAGTGTACTGCCATCTTTAGGTCGCTAGTTCGAATCTGGCAGCTCGGATAACATGATCACAACAACCAGCTTCAATAGCTGGAATCATCTTTTTGTTTTCGGATTTTGGTGGATCACGTTGTCGTAGGTCATGTGACCACGTGACCTAGCTTTTGCTCGTTCCTTCTAAGACGCGCTGCTTTTGATACAACCGTTCTTCTGAAGCCCTTTACTGGCATCAACATCGTTATGAAATCACCATTGAACATATATATCGTGAACATCCTTAGCAATAAAGATCATCACTTATATTTAGCAACGCAAAAGTTATATCGTTATTTTTGATCTACAATCAATACGATAACGACAATTGGTAGCTGATGACTTTTAATCATCCATCGCCTTTGAACAATCGAACTTTCAAAATATCAGACCCAATCCCGGAACTATTGAATTATCTGACGACGAATCTCAAGTTACAAATCGACAACCGTTGTGCAGGCGTTATTGACGAAACAACGACAAGGACAAAATTGGCGTTCGAGTTAACAAGGACAAGACGGATACGGCTATTTTGACTGCATTGACCCAACTGTAGAACCAGGAAACCAAAAGAGGCCCAATGTTTAGACCCAAGCTACGAGAACCGGACACTTACACCATGGAACAAGAACCCTGCTACGAAGCTGGTTACGATCTGTCTAACGTGCATGTGATGTGACTGGAATGGATGAAGTTGACCGAGTCAATATACATCAATCTTGCTGAGGAAGTACTGGCCATGGTGGCGGCACAAGAAATTAATTGGACATGATGCAAGCACATGGATTAGTTCTGGCTGGTACTCCAGACATTCGACCTCGCAAGGCTCTTGGCTCAGACCGCACGTGATCGATTGGCTTCCATTGACACAAACTGGCACCGTTGAAGAATATACGAACAACTTCCGCCTTTGGCTCGAAAATTCCGCCATGACTGATGGCTTTGGGATACGTTTGTACGAAGTTGGCTTTGACGTTCAAGTCTATCTTACCTGATGTTCGACCACTTCACTCTGGCGGAAAATCGTTGCCTACGAAGGCCATGTCATCGTTACACCAAATGCTGCCGACCGGGCCAGCCGGGCTGAACCTCCACGACAACCATCTCGGGATGTTGAATACCTGGATTTGAATTAACGGCTAAACAAAGATATCGACGTAATGATTGGCGCACACCAGAACCTTCAGTCGTCGTGACAACCGCATGTGATAAAGAACCACCTCGTTGCTACAATTGTGGAGGCCTTGGTCATCTACAACGTTCTTGCCCATCAACTTACCTGGTGAATGGCGTTATCGACCTGCTTCTCAACGACCTGGCAACAAACAGCATTTAAAAGGCAAAGAGCGCGACGTATGTAAAAGGAGTCATCGTCGCGCCACAAACATCAATCAACCGGCATCACCGGAATGCAACCACCACTATCAACAGTACCTGAAGGCCGGCTCATTTAGTCACCGGAGGAACCCGATTTTGGAAATGTCAACCCGACACCTGAGCTAGATTTGGATGTCAATCATTTGAAGGAACTCAACGCAATAAAGGAATCTGATTTGCCCTTGTATTCAATGGTCTGCAATGGAACACCTGTTACTGTTTTGCTCGATACTGGTGCTAGTACATCTTACATTTCACCACGTATTTGCAAGCACATGACGCATCACTTGGTCCAAGGACGAGAGGTTGAAACAGCTGGTGGACATACTATGGCGATCAAGTCACTCGTATCTTTTGATCTTTCAATGGCTGACGGCTACACCCATCCATGGAAGGCGTATGTGTTTGATACCAAATTTGACATCATCCTTGGCAGAGATTGGTTCAAGCATGTACAACCGATACCAGATTGGCGACACGACACCTGGCAGATCAAACAAGGCAACCACACCCATATCTTGACTCCAAGTCGCAAACGGCAGATTCCTGATTTGGCTTATCTTCTCAGTCATCGCGAGATGCAACGATTGTCACGCACCAAGGCTATCAGCGAGATGTATTTGTTCTATACGGCTGACAAGATCGACAAATACGATGGCACCTTTGATACTTTGGTTCATGAATACGCTGATGTCTTCCGAAACGAACTACCAGGCTTACCTCCAGATCGCATTATTTATCGAGGCATTGAAGATGTACAAACCATCAATCGGCATCCTTTCAAGATGAGTCCTCTCGAGCTGGATGAATTACGGCGTCAATTGGCTGAACTCCAAACCTTGGGATTGATTGAACCAAGTAACTCTCCATGGGGTGCACCAGTTCTGTTTGTCCGCAAGAAAGATGGTTCAATGAGACTCTGTATCGATTATCGCGCTCTCAATGCAGTGACACGTCGCAATGCCCATCCCTTACCACGAATTGATGAATGTCTCGAACGTCTTGTAAAACGATTTTTCTCCAGCATCGACCTCAAGAGTGGTTACCATCAAGTACGAATCCGACCTGAAGATGTTCCAAAAACGGCCTTCAACACAAGATACGGTGCATGGCAATGAAAGTGCTCCCTTTGATTGACGAATGCTCCACCTACTTTCCAAAAGATGATGAATTCAATCCTTGGTGATTTCCTCGACAAGTTTGCCCTGGTTTACCTGACGACATCTCAGCCTTCAGCCGTACCAAAGAAGACCATTTCAAGCATGTTCGATTGGTGCTGGATCGTTTGCGAGCCCATAAGCTATACGCCAATCTCAAGAAGTGCGAGTTCAACAAGATTTAATTGGAGTTTGTCGGCTTCCCGCGAGTGCTCAAGGTATCCTTATTATCCAAGTCCAAGGTCAAGGCGATCTAAGAGGCCCATTCCCACCAATGTTCAAGAGGTGCGGCAGTTTATCGGTTTGAAGCGTCTCATTATAGGCGATCTATTCGTGGCTTCTCAACGATTGCTGCACCACTCACGGACTTGACAAAGGGAAGTGGGAGCAAAAGACGCGTTTGATTGAATGACACCTGAGTGTCAATCGGCATTCGAAGAGATTCAGTCACGCATGATTCAAGCACCCACCTTGGTACCACCCAATGCAGCAAGGCCCTTTGTGATCGAAACGGATGCATCCGATTTTGGTGTTGGCGCTGTTCTTTTGCAAGAAGGTGACGATGGTGAATTGCATCCCTTGGCTTTGAATCCAAGAAGCTTTCGTCAGCGGAAGCGCAATTATCCCGCACAAGAAAGAGAGCTGCTGGGTATCTTGCATGCGTTACGTTCTTGGAGATGTTTCATTGAAGGTCGCTCTGGTTGAAGGGGTGTGTACGGATCATCATCCACTCAAGTATTTCAGGTCTCAACGCAAGCCCACACCTCGTTTGACTCGATGGATTGCTGGAAATGGAGCTGGGAGGATCCCGATATCCAATACAAGCCTGGCAAAGACAATCATGTACCTGATATCCTTTCTCGACGTGATGGTGCTCATTGTCTTACCAATGAATCGGATATGGAGCCTGAGTATCTTTATGCAACACGCGCAATTCAAGAATCCGATTGGCCAAAGTTCTACTTGCGTCCCGAAGAAAAGTGGCCATCATCTTATGCTGATTTGTTACGCAAGCATCGTGAACAATTTGTGGTGCGTAATGATATGGTTTTTCGCAAGGTCAAGGTGAACAACACTCTTCAAGAAGTCCGCTTTGCAATGTTCTCTCGGCGTGCTGACATTGTACAAGAAATCCACAAGGCTTTTGGACACCCTGGAATGACCACTATGCAGGATTTGGTGCGTAAACGTTGGTGGTGGCCCAACATGAAACAAGACATTCAAGAATGGATTGCCCAATGTTCACAATGTCAATTGGCTGCTGGTGCTGACCGCAATAATCATCATGCACCTATGCATTTGACCGAAATCCCGCCTGCTTTTTCTCGTTGGCATTTGACTTTATTGAGAATTACCTACTACCACAAGTGGTAATCGTTGGATACTCGTTGCTGTTGACTACACGACAAATTGGCCTATTGCTCGTGCTGTTCCTGATGCAACCAGTGAAGCCATTGCCAAGTTCATTCACGAGGAAATTGTTATGCGTTTTGGCTGTCCTGATGAAATCGTAACCGATCGTGGCGCTAATTTTATGGGCAAGTTCTTGGATTACTACCTTGGTCGACTTAAAGCCAAACACAACTTGACTTCGGCTTTCCATCCTCGTTCAAATGGCAAGGTTGAACGTACCAATGGGATACTCAAATCCATGTTACGGGCATGTGCATGGTGAAATACATCGCTGGGATGATTTTCTTGACACCGCTTTGTTTGCATGCCGCATTCGCAAACATCGAACGACACAAATGAGTCCATTTTTTCATGGTGTATGGTCAAGACCCTGGGGGTTACCTGGTGATCCATTGCGTCCTCTTATTACTGCTGATGAACCACAAGATGATCCCCAAGCACATGTTTCAAGTCGACTCCCCACACTTCGTTCCTTACGTGATGCTCGTGCTCAAGCTATTACAAGGATGCAAAAGGATCGTGAAAAAGACAAGGCTCAATGGGACGGCTCACCAAGAAGCAAGTTTATTCGGTTGGCGACTTTGTCTTATTACGACACGAAAACAAGTTTGGCTTGGAATACAATTGGCGTGGTCCTTACAAGATTGCTGAACGTAACCTTGACACGGATATCTACAAGTTACACAGCATGAATGGTGAAGCACACAAGTCTTGGGTGCACACTGATCGTTTACGTCCCATTCATATCAACAAGGCCGATGGTAATCCTGACACATGGTACGATCCCACTGCTACAAGAGCACGTTGGCGCCAACTTACCGATGCTGCCAATACTATTGCTTCCGTGTTGGTCGAGGGCGACCAAGATTTTCGGGAGGGGGTATTGTCGTAGGTCATGTGACCACGTGACCTAGCTTTTGCTCGTTCCTTCTAGAACCCTTTTCCTTTTGATGCTGGCAATTGCTAGAAGCCCTTTACTAGCATCTTCCACATCATTCATAGAATCCATACATTGAACATATATATATCGTGAACATCCTTAGCAATAAAAGATCATCACTTATCATAGCAACACCAAAAGTTATATCATTGGCCACTGATCTAATCAGCCATACGATAACGACAACGTGATCTGAAATTGGCATCCTTCTTTTACACCGTACAGGATGCTTTATCTTTTGTTTTGCGAAATAAAGATAGAATATGGACGCTTTGACGATGTTTATTGATACGTTACTACAGGGTATTTATATAGGATGATAAGAGTGTCAAAAGCAATGTGTAAAAAGAGAGATCATTATATATGCTCTTGATGCATTTGGGCCCGACAAGACCATTTTCATACCGTTTGTATCAAATACACATGTCGTGGTGATATCCACATATGAAACGGAAATAAGAGTTCGTTAATGATGAGCATTGCATGTCTCTCTTTTTATTATATGGATGCCAAAGGATGTGATTATATTTTGTTGGATAGTAAATGTTGCTCTTGTATATGTTGTATGAAGCGTTCTAAGTCTTTTCTCGCTGAAGATGTCGTTGGTACAAAATGCCTTCATATACAAATGCGTATTGGTAGCCATTCCATGACATAGGAAAAGGAATAAAGGCACTTACCCTCCTGGATGACGATATACAAAAGGTTTCCTAAAAGCACGGGACAATGCTTCCATTCTTTCGGGTGCAATGATGGTATCGACTTGCCCAATGAGATGCAAGCTGGGTGTAGTTAATGGTGTTGTCAATGAAGTGAACAGCTCTTTCCTTGTCGCTTTTTGTGTGGGAATAAATCCTCCTGAAAAAATGACAAATCGTAGTGGAGGATGGTTCAATGACGCTGATAATGATGATGGCTTTTCCAATACATGAGCAAGCATGGCAGCTAAACAGGCACCTACACATAACGTTATTAGATTTCCACTATCCATCTCTCTTTCCTAAATCCCTAGTACTACGTACCTTGAGAAAATCCAAAGATCCCATCAAAGGGTCCCTGTTAACAGTGCATGATGAGTAATCCTAACATAGAGGTTCGCACGGTTCGGCTTACTTTTTCGGAAAGAATCGATGCAATGTACGCCAAAGTTTCTTGGAAGCCGTAAAAGTATCCATCTGCCGTTAATGGTACATAGCTATCGTGGAACCACCAACAATAAGGACGCATCTCTATATTCAATGTGAGCATACTACAATCATCCATGGCCAACTACAGCTATAGACATACCATCGGAAACACCCTGATCTGCTCTTGTGTGTCGCTCACCGATCGTGGCATACTCGGGATCAAGGACTGCATGCGGTGCATTGACGTAGACTATGCATGAATGTCAGCAAGCGAGTTCCCAATCTCTTCCCCATCCAATGTACCCTTCTCGATCCAATCTTCTGTTCCACGGAATAAAGCTGCTGATTTCTTGCTAAAGAGAACGGCATTTTGACCCATGCCATGAAGGCATAGCAACCGTAATTTTTTGTTGCTGTGGTGGTGGGCCATGGATAACAACCGTTGCTCCGTTGATCTCCACCAAGGTACACCATACATTATTAAGAAAGTCACGTGATATGGATTATCAATTATATTCAATTTTGCGATTCATACAACATCTAGTTCATAAAGGGATTCTTTTACATGCCACCAAAAGATGGAGAAGAAGCCATGGTCATACCAGTGGGTGCGGCGGGAAGCATAAGTGGATTGCCGATAGGTGCTCCTATAGCGGGTCCTGCTTGGGCTATATATATGTAAACGTCATTTTAGGATTCCTATCTATCATGAACCCCATCTCACTTTGATCTTACCTTCTTGTTGTTGTCCTTGTTTCTCCACTCTAGCCTTCAAGTCATCCACATCAGTACCCAAAGATTGAATCTAGAAAAGAGAACCATGTGAATAAAGTAGAAATTGGACAGCGGATAAAATACATACTCTGTGATATTGCTCATGCAACAGATTGATCATGTAGGGCATAGCAAAGTTCTTGAGATTATGTCGCCAAGCCAATTCAAACACCACATCGGGACGAAGCAAGTCGTAACAGGTATACAGCATGGCTGCAAAGCATTCTCGTTTACCGACTTCAATGAAATAACGGAGCAATTCCTCGGTCACTTCCTTATCGCGTGATTCAGCAGCGGTTTCCATGGCATCCTTGAACAAACGATCCTGCTTAGACAAGGCAATAGATTGACGCCATCTACGGTTCTTTTTGTACAAATGAGCAGCAATACGGCGGAACTCGAGTAATTCGTGCTTTTCAAGTCTCTTGGCAATCTCAAGCTGGTCAATATTGCCATGTTGATCAATCGAATCACGTAGCGAGACATAATCTTCTTCCTCAATAAAGAGCTCGTTCAATGCACTATTGACGGCCTTGTTGTTGGTCTAAGAAAAAGAAGAGAAAAATGAGATCTTGGATGGCCTATGATATTGAGGTTTACTTTTTCTTACGTGTTGAACCGATGTAAGATAGGGTTGGATCAATGGGATGTTGTCAGATTTTTCAAACAGTTGTACAACACGAGTGTGGTTGATACGAGGGATCATGACAGCAAGTAAATCGTTGAGGAGCATGGGTTGTTCGTTGAGATAGAAGCGCAAAGACTTGTAATACAACTCAACATTCGAGACCTTGACGATGATATCCTTAAATGCCGAATGCTCCCATGACACAGCAGCATGCTCCATCATGACAAGGGCTGCATTGTCGAATTCGTCATAATGGACATAAAGGAATACAAGCTCACGCCAAAGATGGGTATCATTGCATGCTCGGATGACTTTGGGGATGTTGATGCGGGAAATGTACACCTTCAAGTGCTCCATCATCTTTTCAGGGGCGTATTTGGAATACAAGACCGAGAGCTCTGTAAACATGCCCATGTGTGCACGTTCCAAATTGAGGCCATTCTCCAACAATGTGATGAGCTGCTCAAAGAATCCATTACGCTCGTACGTCTTGATCACTTGCTCCAACTCCTCCGCATGGACGATGATGTTGAGACCACAAATTTGTGCGAGGCGGAACTCATGTTGCTCAATGCACACCACATTCACTTCCTTCCACACCTTCGTACTATTGGCCTTGCGTGCACAATCAACAGCACCAGAGTAATCCTTGAGATGGACGAGGGTCGTTGCTAGGCTGGCATAATTCGAGATGCTGCTGTACAAGATTTTGGCTGCCTCTAACATGTGTGCCTGGAAACATCGATCACCAACATCTTGCACATGTGCAATGTTGGGTGCTGAAATAAAATCTTCCAAATCTGACAACCGCTCCGTCTTGGCGTATGCATACAACAACTCGGTCTCAATGTATGGTTCACGGGCTTGCTTGCGTGCCAATTGCAAGTAGCGCACAAGGTCATCATACTTGTCGTTCATTTCTGCATAGCGAGTCACTTCCATATAGTTGGATGTATCTTGAGCACGGATGTACGAGTCTAAAAATGGTCACATGAGTATGACATGCGTGCATAGGGTATCGTAGTTTCCTTACCAATCGACTCTTTGATATGCATATGATCGAGTTGGGCCTTGGCAAGCTTGCTCCACACATCAGCTTGATCGCATAAATCGGCAAATTCATAAGCACGGTCAAGGTCTTCGATCTTGTCAATCAATACGCTGACGGCACTGCCATTGACATTGTACTTCTTGTAGATAGCAAATGCCTCTTCATACAATCCTTCGCCAAGACACACTTCAGCCACATCAGGAGCATCAAAGTTATCCAAACGCTCGATGTAATCCATCACCTTGCTTGGATCAGCCTATAATATGCATCGTTAATGAACCCTTATCTCTTTCTGTAAGCATGCAGAGATTTGTATTACCTTGACAGCAGTAAAGATTAAGAGGTTTTGCAGAGTCTTGTTGTCATTAAAGGCACTGTCTTCAAGCACAATACGCTCCAAGAGCTCAATCAACTCGTTGGGGAGATCAGCAGCCATGAATGCCTTGACGGTGATTGAAACATCCTCTGGGTCGGTGCATTCGGGTAAGGCGGTGGCGACAATCTATTGTGTAACAAAGACAATTAACATTTGTGCATGAATCATGCAACTCCATGTATATACCTGATCGATCAATTCACGTCGATTTTCATTGTTCTCTTGCAATACATGTTGCCATAATGCTGCATCACGACGACGAACAAGATAGCGAGCTTGGTGCTTGAACATGGCATTCTCGCTTGTAATATGGATCAGCTCATAGTCGCATTGGCCCTTCTCGTAACAAATGTATGCAAGATAGGGGTCTCTCTTTTCACAATGCTTGCCAATCGTTCGTGGTTCATAGTACTAGTAAAATCATCGTGTCAACTCCATATCCTCATTCCTCATTCCCATCTCACTCACCTCGTTCTCCTTGAGGAATGGTTCAGGGTTGTTGTTGGTATCAATGTAAATCTTGGCCAAAGCATTGTAGACTTCTTTGTCAGTGGATCCTTCGGTTGTACGCATATTGAGCCATGGCAAGAGGAGCTTGAGTCTGTTGCGCTGCTCCACCTCTTCGCACAATTTTCCCACATCCAAATCACCCTTGACGGACATGAGCAGATTCTTGATAACATCCTCATCGCATCCGACATCCAACAATCCACCAACAACCTCAGGCGTACGCGCCGGGTTGACTTTTTGCACGTATACTTCGATGAAGTTTTGAAGGTTGTTGTGATACAAGTATAACACGAGATCATGCACAAATCCGAATCGATCGCACACAATAATCAACGGCAACTGATCACTGAGTCTTGCTTCCTATTCGTTGTGTCAATAAAGCAATCAAATACATATGCTGTAGTTAACATTACCTTGAGGAAGTTTTTGACCTTCTCAGCATCATAATAGTTGCTCTCGCGACAAATACGCTCAGCCTCACGAATATTGCCGGTGCGACATGCTGCTTGGATGTACTTAAAGTGCACCAAAGGATCCTGGCTAACGTTGACAATGGAGCCCAAGTAATAGTACATGCCTATATACATACGTTGTTAGACGCCTTGTTATATGTGTAAATTCTGATAATACTCGCCTTCGTTGCTCTTGAAATTCTCAAAGAGCTCCACCAAGTTGTTAGGCTGCAATTGGTCGGAATACTTGATCGCCACTTGTACTACGACTTGAAGGTTTTGACGCAGGTTGTGGGAAAGCATCTCTTTCAAGCACTCCAAAGTTTGATCCACTGACAAGGTACCAAAGTAATTGACGAGCCACTCGGGATTCATGGTTTGAGTATATGGGATAATGCGTCTGATATCGTGAATATCAGTATAGTGCTCAAGTGCCTATGCAAAACGTGGTTAGAATCATGCTTATCAGGTGCAAGTGGGTTACTTACTCGTTGATAGAGGCCAGCCTTTTCACAAAGTGTACCAACAGCAACACGATCATAATGTGTGAGCATTCCCGTACCAAAAATGGCATCAGCAACTTGAGGTGCATGGATCAAGTTCATCTCAATGACACGTGTCTGGAGGTTGGCGTGTTCGGGTCGATTTTCTTTGAGATAGTCCAAAAGGAAAGACGTGGCTTGCTGAAGCATATTCTGAGACATCAATACATCGACCACCTAAAATCTCTCATTAGCATTGTATTCCATATATAAGCAAGAATAGAAAAATTTACCTTTTCAGCATCAATCAAAGGTCCAGTTTCATCATTAATCAATGCATTTGCAAATGCCACCGTGCTATCAGGGTCGGTGCGAGCAATGTTGTACAAGAGCGAGTTGTAATCGGGCGTGTATCCAACTGTCTTTGCATAAGCAACAATCTTGTCGTATTGGCGGTTTTCAGCAAAGCACAAGACGACCTTGTTGGGAACATTGGCACGCAAATAAACGGATAATGCCAACTTGGAGTCATATTGCTTGACAAAGTCACCAAGCTCCTCGCTGCATTCGAGTTTGTCGTCCTTGAGCCATTTCTCTAGCAAAGGCTTACGGTTCTGCAAGAGAATGGGCTTGGCCATTTCAAGGGATTCATATCGATTCAATCCACCCTTCTCAAGTAGCATGCCAAAGTACTGCAGGATGGGAGACAATTGATTGGGCATACTAGGAAGTTGTCGAAATCGTTCAATCGTGTCTGGTGTACGCAAGATACCCTATATATACATATATATAGGTAAGTAAACCTTGTTAATAGCATTATCATCAAGCAGCACTTACTCTTGGTGAATTGGCAGCAAGCTTAGCAGCATCAATGTATGCACCAGAGGAAAAGAGTTGATTGAAACGGCTCACGCATAAATCATCGGCACCAGCAAGACCTCCACGACCAGCGAGCTTTAGTGCCAATTCAGTGTTGCCAAGCTTGTTCACAATGTAAGGCACCACCGTATTTTCATCAAGAGTGACAGATAAGACCTATTCATCAAGCTTAGGAAAATTGCAATGTCCCCTTGTATCATTTGCTTTTTCCACTCTTACTTGTCCTTTCTTGTTGATTGCCACAACACCAGAGGTGGATGGTTGATCGGTAGCAATAAAAACAGTGTCGTCACTGATACGATTCACAAAGATACAAATGCCGGTTTCAAGGTCGTAGATATGGATGAAGCCCATCTTGGTGAGCACATAAACGACACCAAAGCGCTTGCCAACTTGCATGGCTACGGGGAAATCGGCTGGGTTTTCAGGAGCAAAGAACATTTCAGGCGCCTTCTTTGGGAATGGAGGATTGTTGTCTGGGTGATCAACTTCAATGATTTGCAACTAAGACTTGCATATAAGTATCTTCCATCATGCGTATGTAGTATGATCTACGAATGCTTACCTTGGCATTTCCAGTGACAGTGCGTACACAAAAGGCGAATAATTTGGTAGGCTGAGGGGCGTCTTCAAGTTGTATTTCGGCAAAAGCAGCAGCATGACCTTCAATAGGCTGACTGACACCACGTTCTCGAGAATATAGTTGCATGGATCCCACTACACTTCCTTGTTGTGACGAGATACCAATCAACACCATCCAGTTGCCTTCGCTTGATGTGCGATAGTTGATGATTTGACATCCTGCCAGGTTGGCATGTCGATCAAACACCTTGACTGGAGCCGAGCCATTATCCACCGACCAATGGTACACAGCTGTTCCCGTCACGATACCAATTGTCTTCAAGTCAATCCATTTCCAAAAGGTGATGTCGTCGTGCATAAGGTGAGAGCTCATTTTGGTCTTCGTCTCGAGATTGAACACTTGAAGTTGGCGTTGTGCTATATGCATATACAATATAGAATGTCAATTTCGCCCTGTTCAAATACATGATATCCACTATTTACCTCTCAAGGCAATAATCTTGGTGGTTGGATGTGTTATCACTGATTCGGCGGTGATAGGGCGTCGCATCATGTCATTGTTGTTGGCAAGGTCGATAATAACCACTTGGTTTTGGCCATTCACTTGTTCACGTACACACACAAATCGTTCAGACTCCAAGGTAAGTGTTTGGAACCCAACGCTCGCTGCATTAACGCCTAATGCTTGCAGCTATCATAATGTCATCAGTAAAGGGCTTGGCGAACTTGGCGACATGCAACAACCACCCACGACGAAATCTCTTACCTGGGCAAGCTGTTGGAATCGGATGGGCAGCTGTTCAGCCATTGCTTGTATTGCGCGTTATTCTTCAAATGACAAGATTCTGCACAGCAAAGCAGTCGAACGTGTAAATTGTAACGAGGGATGAGGGAAAGGGACAACGTTTGGGTTGACTTGGAACGCAAGGTTGATGGAACCTACACGTAAATTGAGTCGCCGACACCTTCTCCAGAGCGATCGCAGTATCGGCTGAGCATGAAACACTATGAACAATCACCCTTTAGCTAAAATTGCTCCCCGTTCACCTTCCCAATCATGATTTCAATACAAGCATTACATTCCTTATCATCTCTACTTTACAATGATATGATTTTTGGCGTGATTTCGTTCACTTTCCAAATTAGGAAGTTGACCGGGCTACTATGTAACTCAAGATTCAGGAATCAGAACCGAGCTTAGCTCAGTTGGTAGAGCGGAAGACTGTAGTGTACTGCCATCTTTAGGTCGCTAGTTCGAATCTGGCAGCTCGGATTACATGATAACAACAACCAGCTCCAATAGCTGGAATCATCTTTTTGTTTTTCGATTTTGGTGGATCACGTGATTTTGTATTTGTATTTTCTCCTTCATGTTATTTTTATTCGAAGCCCTCGTAATAGCATCTACATAATGCAAGCTGAACAAAAGTGCCATGATTTAAACGTTCCTCATACGCAAATTCAACACGACGCGCTACATGCAAGTTGAAGAATACACCTTTATTGTTTTATGCTACATGAATGGCTAAGCAACAATTGACAAAGTCTACTACTGTGACCAAGGTAAAGGTGGATTAGCAGTGATAAGCTGAAAGAGCCAAATGTTGTGTTCATCTCCTCCCGTATCATCATCTTTGATATTATAGATCACCAAGCGTCCTTTTGTATTGATAGACCAAGTGACAGGATATCGATGTGGAAGAGAGACGATGCGTGCAAGGGGTAGTGGTAATGGAACATCTACCACCAACTCTTTTGGTAACTCCCCATTATCACCATCCACAATGACAAACATGTACAATGATTGTTGCTGGCCAACAGTAAATCTCAATCGGACGCCATGATCCATGTCTTGTCCATTTGGAGCCAACCAATAAAGAGTTGTATTAAAAATGGCTTCAGCTCGAGGTGCAATCCAATGTCCCATATCCCTTAATGTGGATGTCATAGGCTCTGGCACCCTTCCAGTTTCATCGGGTCCCACATTCAACAACAGGTTTCCACCTGTAGCAACCACATCCACAAGCTCAACCAGCAATTCCAAAGGTGATGCATACTTGTCAAGAGGCGTGGCACGGTTGTAACCAAATGAATAAGGATCCACGCCGCGTGTTGCTTCCCAAAAGCGATTTGAAGTAGCCGAGGAGCGATGATACTCCACTGTAGAAAAATCGGAAAACTCGTTGCCGCATCGATCATTGACAGCTACCTCTGGATACTTTGCAAAATAGTGTTCTTGCCATATTGTTGAATTGTTGAAGCCACCTTGATCACACCAAAAGATATCAGGTTGATAGTTATCAATAAGCTCCAGCGCTTGTGGTACTTGTAGTTCATTGACAAAGTCCTGGATTGGTCTATAGCCAGTATACGGGATCTCTTTGCCAGTATAAGGATTGCGGGGTGGACCACCAGACCAGCCTTTGTCACTGCCATCAAATTGTGGATGATACCATTCCGGCAAGGAGACTAAAAGAAAGAACCCGTTTAACGTTTCCATCCTGCCTTATGCCATCCCCCTTTTTTCATCCTTACAATAAAGCCCGGTTTTCAAATGTGGAAAATCATGACGAGCAGCAGTAATCAGCTCATTGACAATATCACGTTTGGGGCCAAGGTTCACAATGGATCGATCGGTGGTATGGGTATCCCATAATGCAAATCCATCATGGTGCTTGGTTGTGAATACAAAATAGCGTGCATGAGCATCATCCACCAATTCAAGCCATGATGTGGTATTGAGCTTGTTTGCCAATCCTTGTGCGTGTACAAAGTCATCGTAATTGAAATCTTCACCAAAAGTATCGCGATGATAGGCGTAGGTTGGATCATTCGGGTTGTTCATCTGCCACCAATACCATTCGCTGTATTCTTGGCCAACAGGGGCCCATGCAGGTACCGAATAGACACCCCAGTGAAAAAAGATCCCAAACTTGGCATCTTGTAACCATTGTGGTGCTTCATGCTTATCAATAGTGCTATATAATGTATAAGTGTTAAAAGTCTTCATGCATGTGATATCTCATGCCCTTTTTCTTACCTTGGAAACTCAACCGGAAAAGTAGCCACTTGGCCACCAGCATGCACCCTTAGCGTCATATGTCTTTCACCAGGCGGTTGACAAGCCAAAACAACATGAGTCCAATGACCAGGTGCCAAAACTTGAACCGTTTTGTATCCATGTTGTTCAATGTGTACGCGAAAAGGGCCAACTGGTTTGGTACCCACATTATGCACCCTCACCTTGACCATGTTGTCGAATGTTGCTTGAGCATCAATGATTCGGATACTTGAGCCCGTTTCTTGGCTTGACCATGATGATGGCACTGTAATGCCTGTTGCTCCAAAAATATGTAATCTTTTGTTGTTGGGTAATGACAATGCACGTAGCGATCGAGAGGGATCAACATAGATGGGTACTGCATACATGGCAGCCGTTGCACCTGTGTTGGCTGTACAAGGCATATGCATGTGGCGGATTTGATGCAGGTGTCCAGCTTGCCAGTCTGGCACACTTAAATCGGTCGTATGGTCGATTCCAAAAGGTGTGTCATTGTCGTGATAGTGAGCTGTGATCTTGATGCTGGGAAGAGGACCATGGTTTGCTGCCACAAGTAAATAGACCGCTCCAAGGTAAAGTGATGGATCAACCTCGTTGAGTATCAAAGTTGTTTTTTCGGATGATGATGACCATGGCACAAGGTTATCTACTCGCTCACCCACTTGCAAGCAGAAATCCAATGTCCCAATCTTCATGGTGTGTGGTTGTTCTTGATGCACCAAGTCGTAATAATTACCCAAACCATCAAAGTCGGCTTTATCAGCAGCATTACCCCATCCACGGTTGTTGAAGTTGGTGCGTAGGTCAAATAGTACCAAAGCCTCGTCATCGTGTCGACATGGTAAATGATCATAAAGATAATGAGATCGATGGAACAAAAAGTAGTATAAGCCGATGGTGAGTATGGTAAGTAGTAATAGAACAAGTGCTGTCAACCATGATCGTCGTTTGGATGGTGTATTTGGTTGTGGTGGTTGTATTGATGGTGGCGGTGGAGTGTTTGGAAAGGGAATGGAATCATAGAAAGGTCGTTGCATTCTCTCACATTCTCTTTTCTTCTTCTCCTCTCTATACACCCCTTGAATTTTTTTTTCTCTCACGTACAAGCTTTCCGCCCCAATCATCCTCCTTTTATATGTATGTGTCCATTACCCTCATCCACAGCGAAAAAAAAGTGTAACCCAGCAAAGAGAGTGGTCATGCGGCATGTATGTTTTGGCAACAAAGCAAGGTTTTATGCTTTTCCTTTTTAGTTTGAGGATCGGGGGCATGTGTGTGTGCGTCGATGTGATTAGTTTTTAGGAGGATGGGATGTGGGTTGTTAGGGTATTTTACAAAGTGTTGACATTGCCCAAATCCTTGCATGCTTGTTGAACACGCTTGGCCATGGACTTTTCAGCTTCACGGATGAAGACACGGGGGTCGTAGTACTTCTTGTTGGGCTTACCAGGGCCATCGGGGTTACCAACTTGGGTTTGAAGGTATTCCTTCTTGCCCTCATAGTAGTTCTTAAGACCATCCCAGTAGGCCCATTGAGTGTCGGTATCAACGTTCATCTTGACAACACCGTTTTCGACAGCGGTCTTGATTTCATCTTCGTTGGAACCAGAGCCACCGTGGAACACGAAAAAGACAGGCTTGGGAAGATCACACTTGTCACCAAGTTGTTCCTTGACGTAAGCTTGATGCTTGCCAAGAAGTTCAGGGTGGAGACGAACGTTGCCAGGAGCATACACACCGTGCACGTTACCGAAACCAGCAGCAATAGAGAACAAATCAGTGACTTCAGAGAAGGCCTTGTAGATATCCCAAATGTCCTCAGGTTGAGTGTACAAGGCAGCATTGTCAACACCCTCGTTGTTGACACCATCCTCTTCACCACCAGTGATACCAATCTCCATCTCAAGCAAGCAACCAATGGGTGCCATGCGCTTCAAGTACTTGAGGCAGATCTCAATGTTCTCTTCCTTGGGCTCTTCGGACAAATCAAGCATGTGGGAAGAGAAGAGGGGCTCTTGATGGGCCTTGAAGTATTCCTCATCAGCAGCAAGCATACCATCGAACCAAGGAAGAAGCTTCTTGGCACAGTGATCAGAGTGAATAACAACAGGGATACCATAGGCCTTGGCAACAGCACGAACGTACTATAGGTTTTACATATGAGTAAAAAAATGGAAGCAGTAATAAATTTATACTAAACGTACCTGAGCACCAGCAACAGCACCAATGATGGAGGCTTCTTGGTTCTTGTTGCTCAAGCCCTTACCAGCAATGTAAGCGGCACCACCGTTGGAGAATTGAATAATGATGGGGGAGTTGATGTCACGAGCAGCCTCAAGAGCAGCGTTGATGGTGCTGTTGATTATGTCAGTTTTCGAAATGCATGCCGTGTCAGCTGTATTTGTACGCGTGTTTACCTGGTGGAGGTGCAGTTGATGGCAGGGATGGCAAAGTTGTGCTCACGAGCTGTAAATTTACGTTGATGAGCTTATGCAACAAGTCCATAGCTGCCAAGATAAACGTACCGTAAGCGAAAAGCTTGCGCATGTTGTCGCCAGTGACGACGCCAGCAGGAACAATATCGAGGATACCCATGTTTTTTGTTAAAGAAAGGAAAAGAGACGAAACCAAATGACTGACGCGCACCATGTCTAAATTTATGCATTTTTCACACAACCCGACTGGCTGGGCTACCTTGGTCTATGACTCTGGTCCGACTTTTTTTCGAAGAGCCGGGGCCCTTTCAAGCAAGGTTGCTCTTTTTGGTACACCCCGTCTGTGCATTATTATTGCACGCTTTCCACACCTCATATACGAACACACACAAGCATATACAACATACCCATATTGATGTTGGCAATGAATGATTAACAACTTGTTGAATGTATGTATAGTACTACTTATCATTGACAGGTTGAGATGAGCGGTGGTCATGAGCCATTAGTGTAGGCATGTGCTTCAAGCGGGGAGGTTGTGTGGGGAACTACCCGATGTGCTCCGGTCAAGAAGATCAGCACATGAAGATTTGAGTTTTGAAACCCGCTCCAACTTCAACTCCAACCACATTTGCAACTAAAGGGACAATGATCCGAGGAAAGAAGACCAGCTTCTTTTGTTCCCTTTATTCATCATTTCCTTGACACACGTACACAAAAAACATCAACCATGAGAAAAAGGAACAGCGTGTCAATCGATGTATTTGTATTCAAGGCGTTGGGCGCACGTATAATTTCCCCCAATTCTCCTGCATATGCGCTGTCATAAAGTGTTCCGAGGAGCAATTATACCCGATGCTGCAAGCCGACCGTGCGAAAATGACTGCAACATGCTTCACACCCGTGTGCTAAAAATCAGCTGTAGTGGATGATTCGTGACCTTGATGACCCATGTTTACTGTTATTGCATATGGTAGAGGGCTGTATTCAAGTTATAGCACAACGTTGACAGTGTTGGATCGGAAATGTATTCTTAGGATGCGCTTCTTTCGTGTAAGTATATAGAACGGGTGTACAAGAATAGAACAACGTGGAGTATTGACGTGACACACATAACCAATTCAATTGGTGGAACGCAAGTTGTGCATAACACTTGTTCTTTGGACGTAAACGCCTATCATTGCATAATGCTTTTCATGTTCTTTACAATATGGTTGACGTCAAATGGCTGGTACATATGCCGTAGTTGTCGTCGCGTCATTGGCAAGCAACAAGCGATCGAAGGTTATTGTAGGTGATAGGCCTTTCTCCCTGACGTACCTTAACACGGTACTACCTTTTTATTGCTCGCTGCAACACTATGAAAACTTAGAAATGATTGGCAACGCAATGTCTATCTGCTAAAGTAGCCCTTTTAATCCAACATCGTTCAAAAGAGATAGCTTGAGAGGGACAACGACTTGCTTCTATGGGGGAGGAGATACGTCGATTTGCAAAGCTTCTATCTTGTGGGTGATTGTGAAAACATGGAGTTGGATGATGATGATTGTTGCTGCATGGAAAAGCGTGTAAGGTATGAGAATTGGAAGCACCTTATCGTTCAAGATGATGGCATCAAGCTCAAGTTGACAAGGGATACTTAAGAACAAAGGCTCTTTTTCCACACGTTGTATATACCCAATCCATTCCATCCCATATGCCAAACCAATATCCATATCCCATATCCATATGTCCATAAGAAGTCGTATGTATTGGAGCAAGTTGCTACACGTAAATAAAGCTGCTTCTATACAATGGCTATCTGCTTGAGACGATGAATAAAGACATCGCTAATAGCAACTGCTGGAATGAACGCTGCTACGATTGGTTGTGGTAGAGGAGTGTACAAGAGAAGCTGTAGTGCCATAGAAACGCGGGTGTCGTAGTGGGGTGCACACGCCATGGAGTTGCCATTCAGTCAAAGGCAATCGAATCAAGAGAGTTGTAGGATTGCCATGATGGGTTGAAGCAGGACAATCGTTTGCAGGTGATAATTGTACTTGAAATGCCCAACAATCGAGAATGGGAGAAAGAGGCACGAAGCTGGAAGTGAAAGAACGGGAAATCAAGGTATACTTCTTTGTGTGAGCATTGCTCAATCAAATCCTCTCGGATCAAGAAACTTGAATGATGGGAATGATGGGCTGAACAGGACAATCGTTCATATGCATTGGATTGGGGAACCAAAGATGATGGGAGGAATGGATCATTAGATGGCAGTTTGTGAAATAACCATCAATTTTTGCTGCCGTTTGTGGACATTTGTTTCAGGGCAGCTTATTACAGAGGTAGTCTCCTACTACAAAGATGGGTAGGAAAGGGTACCGGTTCCTGTAAAGATGGATACTACAAGTGGTTGCATAAATGTGTAAGCTTATTGTAAGATCGTTACTCCATAGGCATCATATCAAGCCATTCAATAAGAAATCAAAAGTCTACAAGTGAAGCGAGCAACAAGGGCCACTAGTAATTGAATTTTTGTTTTTGCGAAATATACAACAGCAAGTTTATATAAAAAGTTGGTTCATACAGCAACCAGTGCTATTAGTTGTTGATCAACCGTATGCGTGTAATTCAAAATGTAGTAAGTGGAATGTTTACTGGACCAGCGCAGGAATATCATAGTAAAGCTCAAGTGACTCTGGGTTGGCCAATGTGCCAGTGGGAGTCACCTTTTGTCCGGATATTATCTTCTTGACAGCCACCTCGACCTTCTTTCCATTGATTGTATACTATAATGTGCAAAACATGTTTCATTAGATTACCCATCCATTACCCTCCCTTTCCGCATAGGTCAGATGGCTACTTACAGGAATGTCAGCAATGGGTAGCACAAAGGCTGGTACATGTCGTGGACTCAATTCGGCACGGATTTTGGTCTTGATGGTCTTGATCAAGTCATCGTTCAATTCCTTGCCCTCCTTCATTTTGCAAAAGAGGACAACACGCTCATCATCTTGGTCCTTCATCTTTTGTCCAACGCAAAGAGTGTCTTCGATATCTTCAAAGCGGTCAACGACATTATAGATTTCAGCACTACCGAAGCGCACACCGCTTGGGTTGAGAGTGCCATCCGAACGACCCAACATGACCACACCACCAGTGCGTGGGTTGAGCCATACATAATCACCATGGTACCATACATGATCATACATGCCAAAGTATGCGTTCTTGTATTTGGATCGTGCTTCATCGTCACCATACATATACACCGGCATGCATGGGAAGGGTACTGTGCATACCAAATCACCTGACTCCGCAAATACGGGTGTGTCTAATGACATTGATTAGTTACACACATATCATGATGCATGAATTTCTTTGTACTTACTGCTATCCTTCCATGATTCGATCTTCATACCAAGACCAAGACATTGGATCTCTCCACGATATACTGGTAGAGCTGTATTGTGGGCTCCAAACAAGGAGCAAATATCGGTGCCTCCGGTGATGCTGCCCAATACCATATCGCTCTTGATGTGCTCATAGCAAAACTCGAAGCTTTCAGGCTTGAGTGGTGAAGCGGTTGAATAGATGGCTTTCAATGTATCTAGCTTGCATTCATCCTCTACAAAAATGAATGAGTAAGAAGTCTCCATTATGATGGGTCATGCTTACTAGGATGAACCTTGGCATCTTGAAGCGCTTGCAAATACTTGGCTGATGTACCAAAGTGGGTAATGCTATATACAGTAATATGAAAAACAAGATCAATATCAACCTTTTCTTTGCCAACCCATCTTTTTTCATTTACCCAAGATCATCAACCATTTTCCACAATGAGATGGGTGCAGGCTTGAATGGACTTCCATCCCATAGTACAATGGTGCATCCAACAGCAAGGCCAGCCATGAGCCAATTCCACATCATCCAGCCGGTGGTGGTGTAATAGAAAAAGACATCATCAGGCTTCATGTCGCCATGAATGACATGCTCCTTCTTCAATTGCAACAATAGACCTGATCCTGAATGAACAATACACTTTGGCAAACCAGTGGTACCAGAGCTGAACAAGATGAATGCGGGGTGGTTGAATGGCAATTGTTCAAATTCAATCTCCTTGGGAGCGGTATCCTTGACATTTAAGAAATCATCCCAGGCAACCGATCCTTCCAATTCAGAGGGCATATCCTTGACAAAGGGAATCATCACCACCTTGGTAACAGAATCCTTGAGACCTTCCACAACAGGTTTCACCTTGGCAAGATGATCAAGGCGTTTACCATTGTATACAACGCCGTTGACGGAGATGAGCAACTTTGGCTTGATTTGTGCAAATCGATCGAGCACACCTGTGGTACCAAAATCGGGGGATGTCGAACTCCAAATAGCACCCAAGCTGGTAGCAGCAAGCATGGCAATAACTGCCTCAGGGCAATTGGGAATATAGGCAGCCACACGATCACCCACACCTACACCTGCTTGTTTCATGGCTGTTGCACACAATCGTACTTGGTCATACAACTCAGCATAGCTGATATTGCGCACAGATGATTGTCCTTCACCAGTGGCCTTAATGGCGATACGCTCTGGGTCACGGCACCACAACAAGTTTTCGGCAAAGTTGAGACGTGCTCCTTTGAACCATTCTGGAACCTCATCCATAGGCACGTTGGTGTCAAGGACTTGAGTTGCACGCGTAGATGATATCACATTGGTATAATCCCACACCGTGGACCAAAAATCACACACCGAGCTTGTAGACCACCGCCAAAGGGCCTGGTAATCCTCTTATTATACATGTTTAGCATCCTTTGTATATCACATGCTTCACCTTTTTTCTCTCCCTTTTGTTTTACTTACCAAGTGAAAGATTAAACCGTGAATTCACATGCTTACGGAAGCGTTCCATCTCTGTATTTTCTGGGTTTGAGGGCTTCCACAGGCATGGGGGATCAACCGATAACACTGCTTGAGTCATGATGATAGGTGTATGTTGTTGTTGTGTATAGTAGGGAAAAAAAGAGAGAGTAAAGAAGAAAAGAAGGTGTCAGGGCCTCGCTAAGGTTCGCAGAGAAAAGAAAAAGAGTGGACCGTGGGATTTTTACTTCGACACTCCGCTCATTTCAGATGAATCGATGCATTGGATTGGTAATGCGTACACACACACACACACCGTGCACTGAGAAAGAAAAAAGGCATTACGTTGATAAGTTTATCCAAAGAGAAATACTACTAGATTAGAAAAAAGAAGAGAAAAAAGTATAGATGTACAAAAAGGGAGAGGGTATACGATACAATATAACTACAAGATTGTTCATCATCACATCCGCTGTGCATAGGCATGATGCAGGTTCATAAACGCCCAATGCGTTTCAAGTTCTTCATCCACCCGATCCAACATGGCTTCAAGGCGTTGATCGGTCCATGGATCATAACAGGGCTCGTCATCGTTTGCATGAACAGCTTCAATCAAATCATGTAGATCATCTCGAAACATGACACCAATACGACCACCCCATACACCCAAAGGTAAGGATGTGTATTTCGCATGATAGGCATCACCATGGCCTTGATGCATTTGCTCGACAAGTTCATGAAAGAAGAAAAAGTCTTGAAGGTGGCGGGCAAAGTGGGGATCGGATCCACGTTGTTGCATACGGCGGATGACTATGATTGAAAATAGAGTTAGCAATCAAAGCAATTCATAATCATAGGATGGGCTTTACCTTGTGAATTTAGCATTTGGGTGAGTGGTCCCACCAGTGGGTTGCCATACATTTGCATATCGAGTTCCATCATTTCGACAAAACCTCGGCGTTTGCAAAGGCGCCAGCATTCTTGAATCATTTCACGATACAAATCCGGTGTACACGAGAATATCAAGAACCTTGCAAAGATAAAATCAAACTTGCCATCTGGCAATTGACGTAGTGCATGCAACAAGTTTTTATCTGCAAGCATAAACTCAAAGTTGTCCGGGAGGGTCTTGTTGCGATCGATCACGTCATGATCATCAATGCCAATCACTGTGCACCTCTTGTGCTTTTTTGCCATATCGATACACCATGAACCATCGCCGCACCTATAAAACAAATCTCAGTGTTAATTCGTCTTTGCTTCCCACGCTCTTTTTTTTGGGACCACTTACCCCACATGGAGTATACGACAACCATCTGTCAAATCTACCGGGCTGTAGTACAATCTACATTCATCCGAATTAACCGGGTATATTCACAATGTTGATATTGGCTCTCTTTTTTTTTCCTTACCCATTCAATGCCAACCGGATTAATTCATGTCTTATGATCATTCGATCAGCTCTAGGCCATCCAGTATGGCGTTTAGATGATGCTGAGGGTGGTGGTGGTGTAAGTCGCATCAATTCGAGATCGCATGATAATCGAAGACGTGGTGGTGCAGGATCACTGCTATGTCGATTAGCATTGTATGGATGGCTGGATGTGGTCGGCAATGAAAACACCGATGCCGGTCGTCGTAGGGTCGTGCCAATAATTGTAGATCCGTCACTATCATCCATGTCATCTTCATCCTCGTCATGCTCACTGCTTGCATATAAAGGCTGATGTTGGTTTTGACGACGACTATAGCTCTCATGACAAGATCTACTACGTGTATGGCATGATTGAGACATGTCGTTATTGTTGTTGTTGTTATTACAATCATCATTCAGGAACTCCTTTGGATGAATAGAGGATGCCGTTGACAAGGTATCACTTGGACTAGCTGATGGTGTACGTTCGCAGCATATAGTGGTTGAGCGTCGAGGTGGGGCAATGTTGGAAGGAGGACACTGTTCGACGACATTGTTGGTGGTGTTTATGGAAGTTGCATCACTCGCCCTGCGAGCAATTTGCGATATCCAAGAAAACAATCGAGAAGGTCGTCGGTTTTTGACAAGCAGCGTCATTGCGTTGATAAAAAGCAGATCATAGGGGTAAGGGAGAAAAGGGAGAAAAAGAAAACGGAAAAGAAGCGTTAGGTATTGGTATATACACACACACAAACACATCTTGTTTATGTGTCTTGTGTAACCACTTTTAGATTTTTTCAGACACAGCCGATACGATGTTCCCAGCTCACCGATGTGGTTGTGTGTCATTGCTCAGCTCTTCCTGGTGGTTCCTTTCATCATCATAAACCATCCACAGCGGCCTATTCTATTTTCGGACACTTTCCCTTGTTTCTCTTTCTGCCGCTGTTCCCTCTCTTTCTCTCAGGTACACACACACGCACACGCACACAATTGTACACAGACTACTGTGCCCAAAGTGACGTGAAAGGGGCCATGCAACATGGCCCATCAGTTACTTGGGGAATCCATGACCAAAAATGTTGTAGGAGTCTTCTTATTCCGAAAAAGAAGAATAGCACAGCTGGTCTTGACACTCACTTGGACTACTTTTTGCATCCTCTCTCCCTTTGTGTCTTTAATTTCTTGTTCAAAGGTCCTTGTTGCTCTCCAGTAATAAGCTTTCATATAGAATTGTTCTTCAAAACTAATCTTCCTATTGGTTCCAAACTTTGAATTGCTGCATTCTCTCGGGTTTCAGCAGCACATAAGACTCATTACTTTTAGAGCGCCGTCTTGGCTAAAGAAATGAATCATAGACAAAGCTCCGATATATGCAAACTTGATGAAAAGGGCAAGCAAGAACACTACACATTAGAAATGTCTGGGCATGTGGCGATAAACAAATACCCATCAACGGGAGGGAAAGAATGAGGCAATGTATCAGGAAAGGAAATGATATGCATAAGGCATGGCTAGATAATAGAAGCAGCGCCATTGAGAAGGTTTCTTTGATAGCCATTTACTCGTTGGTGTCATAGCAATACCACTATACATCGTTGTTTCACCATCGTAATAATTATTGTGCGAGCCACTGGTACGAATGATGGTGCTGTTAGTGTTGCCCCACAAAAAAAAGATAACGCTGGGACACACAGATCTTGAAAATGCCGAGAGACAAGGTTGATCTCCGCTTCTACTGAAACCAATGAAGGAAATTGACCTACGTAATAGACTTGAGAGGGGCAACCCAATTTTCACCGGCGATGTATATGTTCACTTGCTAAACCAAGTTGGTGGATCACGAACCCAACATACATGTTATATCGCTTGGAAGGTTTCAAATTAGCATAGCATGGTGGGGTTGGGCGGTAGCACAACAAATGTTATTATATAACGATAGTCACGGTTTTTTCATCATGGTCTACTACGAGGTTCGTTCGCAAGGTTAAAAGAAAATTCTCAAAAGATCATTCACCTTGTAGGCATAAAGCACCAGGTTGCCAGGCAACGTACATTGAGCCACTAATAAACCCCGCAAAGCATCCCAACAACCCTCACAAAGCAATTACATAAATACAGGGCATGATTTATATGTTCCATTGTTGTTGTGTACTGAGCTAACAGGAAACGTGGAATGAAAATAGGCGGTTGGGTGATTAAGAAGATGACGTGTAAAAGTAGATGTTCTCCCACAAAGGCAAGTAATCGCGAAGAATGCCTATCAAAGATATGGCTGATTAGCAAAGGGTCGCGTTGTGTGTATAGTGATTTGACTTTTTACCTGATACAAGTGATAACACAGGCTTGTTCTCCACCGAATTGCAGAATCGTTCCAAACGTGGTCTATGGAATCACATTTGTGTATTAATTGATCCATCCAATTGATCCATCTATATTCCTTTCTCTCTCTTACCTGGTAATACGGATATAGAATGCACCTCGCAAGAGGTTGAGCCAAAGTAGCTTCAAACGACGAGCGTATTCTTGCTTTTCCAATGGCATCATATTGGATCGACCACCATGTGGAGGCTCAAAAGCTTGACGTACCATTGTTTGGGACATGACTTCAATGGCCAAGGAGAGTAACCATGGTTTCCAGGATAAACGTCCATATTTGAGCACCGCAAGCACTGATCATGATCCACTTTTTAGTTACCATGGATACCATCAATGTTGTCATCACAACCACCTTTTACTTACCATAGAGCAGCGGTCGAAGGATGTAAAGGACTTCACCTGATGCACCAAGGGCATTCATGATATGAACCATTTGATCGGGTCGTCGTAATTTTTCAGGTGTCAACACCTTGGACATGAGATAATCGGTGACATCGGCAAACTTGCGTCGTGGATGGATGCCTCCCATGTTGTTCCTTTTGAAAGTATTGTTGCCTCCTTCCAATTCGATTGTCGCATCCATGCGAGGCATTTCCACACCTGAACGTTTACCCTTCCAGCGCTCTGGGGTCGTGGATGTTGAGCGATTACGCTCCAGTGTGGCGGGATCAATGTCACGTTGTAAATGAGGTGGATACAGACACATGCGATTGGATGTCAACTTGAAGATCGTAAGTCGTAATACGGTCCTATACACACGCATGGTTGATACGACTCCTTGAATATACGCCACGCAGTGTAACCCCAATCTATACTTACTTGATGGCTTCCAGTGCCCCAATCCAACGCCAATGCGCCTTTTGACCCCATTTTTTGTACACTGCCATCTCCATAAGCACTTGGGTATAAGAAATAACAGACAAGAGCGCAGAACAACGCTTGTGAAGAGGTGATTGGCTTGACCAAAAGTTGATATACTTGTTGAAAGCAGATTCTTCGTGCTCTGATTGGGTTTCATTCGCATGGTGGTGTGCTGCTCGTCTCAAGATTGCATTGTGGTAGAGACCCAAGAGATTCAAAGCTGCGTATACTATAGGCAATGGTCAACAAAGGAATAAATGGGGTTCATTGACAACAAGACACATACTTGCTTGGGAAGCGAATTCTGCATCGTGGAATCGACCTATGTAAAAGAGTGTAGTTAGTTATACAGTTTGGACTGCAGGGTGGGGTATGTTATATGGGGAAGGTTGGTTACCAGGGAGAATGTATGTAAGGGATCGTAAGGAGGCTTCTATGCCAGTAATTTGTGAAGCATTCTTTAACAAAAAGTCCTCGTATTGATCAAGATAATTCATATATGAAGGAGGGAGAGAGAGAGAGAGAGAGCGTGTTTGGATGTATGCGTGGAGAAAGAAAGAAGGAAAAACGACGTTTGTGTGGAGAAACAAATGGGTACTTCCAAAAGTGGCCGCCCGTATTTGTAATCTCAATTTCACTTGCTGATGAGAATTCATCTATTTCATTCATGCAAGGTTGTCATGTGAAAAGCCCATTCCCCTGTCAATGTAGTATGCAAACCATTCCATCACCCTTCCTCTTCCATTGTGCTTCAAATGCTTCAAATGCCTCGTTACAATAATCATCGTCATTTGTAATACGTCCCTCTTTCAATGTTGGCTACACAAAAGAAAACACTCCCTAACAACAACGTGGGTTGGTTTCAGTTTGGTTGCATTTGTATTCTGATTATGATTCCAATGAATGGTGGAATCAAGGATATTGGGGATACCTTTTTAGGTGTCAATCTACTACTACTATCTCTCTGATGTAAACAAGCTGGTGTCATATCAATCATTCATCCTCCCTCTACAAGACACAGATGAGAGAATTCTCATCATGACATGATATGCAAAATGCATTGCTGATAGACGCGTGTGAGAGAGAAATGGTGATTACATACGCCGAGGTAGCAGCTTGCTTGTTGGAAGGCAATGATCCAGCAGGCAAATAGCTAAATTCACGTGATTGACATCTTCCAATAGTTGATTGGTTTCATTATGCATTCAAATGTCATAAACATATCATTGTATTGAAAACAACACACGCTCTCTCTTTCTCTCTCGTGATCCATTCTTGGGATGTGAAACGCCCACTGGCGTCCTCAATTTTACTTCTTGTCCCTTTCCTCACTCCTCTTTTATCAACGCCAAAAACAATGGAGTCCTCGTTTATGAAAAAGCTCAATCCAGCACAACTCGAGGCCGTCAGTGCAGACACACGAGCATTACAGATCTTGGCTGGACCAGGTTCAGGAAAAACAAGAGGTATAGAAAACAAGTAATGACATTCACACCCCCCCCTCCATTGACACCAACTCGAATAGTGTTGACCTCGCGCGTTGCCTGGCTTGTCCTTGAGAAGCATGTCGATCCAAGACAAATCGTCGTTGTTACATTTACAAACAAGGCTGCTCGTGAAATGAAGACTCGATTGGAATCCAACGAGCTACTGGGTCGAGAGCTTAGCGAGCAACTTCTTATGGGAACGTTTCATTCTATCTGTGCACGCATCTTACGTCAACATGCCGGTCTTATCAATGTCAAAAATAACTTTACTATTGCTGATCCCGATCTAAGGTAAGCATGGATGGACAGCCAGCAGGAAGGGGGGTGGGGGCAGTAATGATTGATTGCATGCCGTGTCCATGATAGCAAACACACGATTCGCAAGTTGATCAAGGAACTCAAGGAACTCAGCTCATTTGCAAAGCAAAAGATGAAAGCTGGTAATGGAGATGGTGGAAGAGAGGGAGAGAAAGAAAGGGGTTGTTATTGATGATTGGGTTGTACAACAGATGCATTCTACAACGAGTTTTCTACTTCCAAGAACAAAGGCATCGAGGTGAATGAGTACGTTGCCATGAATCAAGGTGATTTCAAAAAGAGAGACTATTGTGTCATGTTCCCGTAAGTACTCATGCTCGATGTTGAGTAAAGAGCGAGAGAAATAATGATGATCTTTCCTAGTGCATACGAGAAACGGATGAAAGAAGATAATATTGTGGTAGGTTTTATATGGTCTTATGCACACGTCTACATCATCTTATCGGCACGGGGTAATTAGGACTTTGACAACTTGCTGCTATACGGCCGTGAATTATTGAAACGATTCCCTCACCTCTTCAAATCTTATTCCCATGTTCTGGTGGATGAGGTAAAGAAAAGGTTGTCTAGGCAAGATCCAATTACGGTGGCTGATGATGATCATTTCACTTTTTCACAGTTCCAAGATACCAACGTTGTCCAATACGATATCGTCAAATACATGGCTGGTCAAGACAAAGGCCTTACTGTTGTGGGAGGTAATATCTTTACCGCTATAGGCTACAGCAAATGTACTCATTGTTTATTACGGTGGATATAGATCCGGATCAGAGTATCTTTGGTTGGAGAAGTGCTGATCGTGAGAACTTTTACAAGATGCAAGCCGACTTTCCTGGGACAACGGTCAAGAACCTCGAGGAAAACTACCGTAGCACCAAAAGTATCCTGTCTGCAGCATTCCAGGTGATCAATCTAGGCAAGTAGCGGTTATTCAAAAGGCAAAAATGGATAGTGTGTGCTCATACAATACATGTATGCAGACAAGGAACGGATCGCCAAATCACTCTTCACCGGCAATGCGGATGGTGTTCCCATATCGTTATTACGCATGACGAGCGATACGTTGGAAGCTCATAGTGTGGCGGATGAAGTGAAGCGTGTTGTCGACTATTCAGGCGGTCTCATCAGCTACAAGGATATCGCAATTCTTGTTCGCATGAATTTTATGACTCGAAGCATTGAACAGGCATTGAATGCAATTGGTATCCCTTACATTGTGGTAAGAAAAGAAGCAGAGGATATGAATGGATATGCAATAATACTTTTGTTTTATATAGGTGGGCGGTGTCAAGTTCTTTGAACGTGCTGAAGTCAAGGACATCCTTGCGTATCTACGATTCTTTTACAATCCCAATGACACTGAGGCATTCGAACGCATCATTCACAAGCCTAGACGTGGTGTTGGCGAGGTCACACTTGACAAGATGCAACAGCTGAGTCGAAGAAATGGATGGAATGTCATCAAAGTCTTGCGTGAATTGACGGCAAGCAAGCCCTCTCCTGATCTCAACATGACTGTGTCCTCCAAAGTCAAGCAAAATCTACGTGAATTCCTTGCTCTATTTGAAGATATCCGGCGCTTGATGAAAGAAAAGGTGTGTGCGTGTGTGACACAAGCAATGTACCTTTTGCTAACTATAGCATCTAGGCTCCGGTTTCTGAAATGTTGCAATACATCATTGATGCAATCGAGTACGAAAAGTACTTGACGTCGCAACACCCTGATAAAGATGGCGAATCGCGATGGGGCAACGTTGGTGAATTGATCACGTTTGCAAAGTCGGCTTTTGATCCACCCAAAGTGACCGTGTCTGAAGATGGTGAAGAGATTCAAGAAGGGGGTATGTTGGATGAAGATCGTGGACATGCTCTTGAAGACCGATTGAGCTCTGGCTTGTAAGTATAAAGGCATGATTCGATTTCTGCTTTATCCATTGATGGCATCATATAACACTTAGCTTGGTAAATCAAGATCGTGTGTCTGCATTCCTGGAAGCAACGACATTGGCTGGCAACTCACAAGAACATGATAAAGCAGACCATGGTGTAAGTTTTTTTATGCTCTTTCAAAATGCTTCTAGAGCTGACAATATCTCTTTACTACTACTTAGAAAGTGACCATTACTACCATGCACAGCGCCAAAGGTAACTATCGATCAAACGTACCATAATACTATACTGACACCTGCATAGGTCTCGAATGGCCGTGCGTCTTTGTGATGGGTTGCGAAGGTGGTATCATTCCACATCCCAAAGCAGATGAAATGGAGGAATGGTAAGTGGTTAATACCCTTCAAAAAAGTGGCATGCTGAGATTTTTGGATGATCGTAGCCGACTTTTATATGTTGCAATGACCCGTGCTAAGGGTGAGTATGGAAAGGATATGGAAGACAACAAGGATGTACTAATATGGAATGGCTATATTAGCATTTCTCTACTGTACACATGCTCTCGAACGATCCAGCTGGGGCAACATGAACAAAACCAATATCACCACCTTTTTGGAGAAGTTGCCCGAGGATGTCTATGTACACAAGACACCGGATTGGAATAAGGAATCACGTTCATGGGTTTCCAAGGTGCTGCGACTAGAAGCCCCCGTTGAAGATGGTTTAAAGGATAGTCCTGGTGCCGAGGTGTGGGCTGTCAAAAAGTAAGTTTTTGTTATTCACAGCGAATGAAATCCAAGAGTTGACCTTGTGCAATAGGAACGAAAAGCTCGGATGGGGTGGAGAGTATTGCTCTGATGAAGATGAATTTGAGTATGGGGGTTCTGGATCATACAATCGTTGGAATGGATATGAGGGACGTGCAAGCTTCCCATCGACTCGAAGGAAAAAACCAGTGTTCACTTCCTCTATACCCACAAGTGCTATCAGCTCTCAACCTTATTCCACGTTCACAAGCGCAGGTTCTGTCAAGGAACAAGACCGTAAGCGAGGCATGAGTACTCCCAGGACAACAAAGCGAATCAAATCTGAGAGCACCCTTTAAATTAAAAGACTACGCACATGCTTTTCCCATTTATCCTCTATAAAAGGCTCATTTATTCAATTGCAATGTTCTTTGTGAATGGCATCACCTGACATCACACACGCCATGGTCTCGTGAAGGGCTGCAACAAACACCTTCCCCACGTTTTTCCTTTTCTGATAAACTCCTAATATCCCCCCTTCCCACGGGCGTACACTCTTTCTCTTTCACATATGCCATGACTCCCGATCAAGAGATTAAGCAGCATAAGCGGAAGAAGGTCTCGCTTGGTAAGTAGTGTAATAGTCAACCCATTCCAAGTACGACGTGTTTCTTAGTGCTCATTTCTCTTCTCAGCCTGCGTCTTTTGTCGACGATCCCACATGACGTGCGATGAAGGTATGGTAGACGGTGGGGTGGGGAAAAGGGTAATAGGCTCTCTTATTAATGGTTGCTATGGCAAGGTCGACCATGTCAGCGGTGCATAAAGCGAAGTATTGGCCACATGTGTCACGATGAGCCTCGATCAAGCACATCCAAGAAAAACAATGGTAACCAAGGGCAACTGGATATGTTATTGTGTATCACTCATTTCTTCTTTGGTAGACACATCCTCATTAGCCATGAACAAAAAGTGTGTGTATACCAAAACTATCCTCGAGTGATGAATCAATGGGATTAACATGCTTCGAAATACATACAGTGAAGATGACAAGGCGACACAAGATCAGTTTTATCTTATTGCTGCTGATCCACATGATGGCAAGGTTGAAGACAAGCTCAACGAAGTGATCAATGCCAAATACGAAGCAGGCATCCTCAAGCCTTACAATTATGTGAATGGATACGCACGGTTACAGCGATACATGGATCAACAGTATGGCAACAACGCTCTTTTCTCAGCAAGTTCTCTCTCTCACTAACGTATCCTTTGTTTTATAGCATGACACCGAGTAGTCGACAACGTATCCTTAATGTGATGGGTGCCTTCCGACCAGCATTTCGTGACGTGGCTCAAGCATTAACCGATGTGGATTTGATTTTGGTTGAAGAGGCATTTGAGCGACTCTTGTTGGTATGAGTAAGGAGGCATTAGTAGTATCGGAAGGATGAAAGTGAATATTCATTGAGTCATTCTCTTTAGGATTATGATCGTGTTTTTACTGCTATGGCTGTACCAGCTTGTCTATGGCGAAGGACAGGTGAGATATATAAAGGGAACAAGGAGTTTGCTGATTTGATCAATGTCCCGGTCGAGCAGTTGCGTGATGTAAGTTTTCTCTCTATGTGATGGGATCCTTTTATCGTACATTAACGACGACGTTAGGGACGACTTTGCATCTACGAATTGATGGTAGAAGATTCGACTGTGAATTATTGGGAGGTGAGAGAGCATTGGCTTTCTGTGATTGCGAAGTGAGGTTTAACCATCTCATTTTCTTAAAGAAATACAGCAACGTTGCGTTTGATCCGTGCCAGAAGGCCGTCCTAACATCGTGTCTCATCCAGCCTCGGTCAAGCAAAGGAGCACCACTTGTATCATGTTGTTTTTCTTTTACAATCCGGCGTGATAAATTCAACATGTAAGTGATTTACTTGCATCAGTGATTGGATTTTGTACTTATAGTACCATGTAGCCCGGTATGATTAGATAGAATGATTCGCATCAAAAGATGGACCAGGGTACACTAATCAATACGAACCTTGTAGACCCTCATTGTTGGAAACTTTATGCCAGTGGATACCCAGCCTTGAAGCTACTCTCTTTACCAGCAATTGATATCAGTATTTCATCATCCACCACCTTACTCTACATTGTTGAGGCCTGAGACGCAAATAAACATGCTTATTAAATCTCTCAAAAGACTCTTTTTTAATTTAATTTTGACAGCTACGGCTTGTTGATCATATCTCCGTCGACTTACATAAGAAATGAAGCATCCTTTATGATAGACGCAGTTGAGCCAACTTTTAATTTTCGAGAGAGGCAATCACTTTTCGGTGCCAGTGATCTCATCGGCATCCAGCGCCATGATCAAACGACCGTTTATAGTAACGTCTGCACCGGATCGTCTCCAATCTTGATCGCCGTCATAAAGCGTGGCAGAGGCAATCATACATGTGATGGAACGATTGTTCACCGAGAGACAATTTATCTTCCTCAAGGCAATGAAAGATATCAGTGACATGGCGGCGATGATAGATGTGAAAATGATCAAGCCGGTGGTGTCATAGCCATCTTGACTACGTATATGGCGTAGCCTTAACGAGCCGGATGGAGCTGCTAGGTACATGGCTAGTTGACTTAGGCGAAGATCGGAAAAGGTACGATTAAATTGGTGTATCAGACCTTCGCTGCCCTTGTAGCCGAATGATCGCATCACAAACTTTGTTGCCATTTTGTCGTAATAAGTATCTGGTGTTCTAATAGCAGGTAAAGTAGCGCCCAAATCATACAACAGACTCGACCACAAGGTGATGTTGTCCTTTGGAACGTAAAAGCTGTTATCCCAAAGGCTGTAGTATGCATATTGTATGTCGACACGAAAATTGACCAAAATCGTTTTATAGTCATACGCCATAATAGCGTAAATCCACATGGTATTGTCGTTAATATGATCGTCAAATTCGACGATGATAGACGACATGTTGTTTGATACGTTCAAATCATGCAAAGAGAGTGCACAGTCGTTTAAACCGTGGGTGATATCACACGAAGCCAATGCTGACACAAGCGATACGTAGACAGCGCTAGCGTTATGAGTATACAAAAAGGTGCTATTTACCTCGTGATAAGGTAATAATGGATCCATGTTGAAAAGCGGATAATTGCGAAGGGACAAAAAGTAATCAATGGCTATGTCAGCATCAATAAACGCTTGTAAAGTCACGCCAAGAGAATCGGGTGTGAATGTTGTTGTGTTGAAGATGTACTTCGAACCGCTGTGGTATGTCAATGATAGAGCCGGATCATTGTCTATTTGCACGATCGAAGGTGACACTGATTGTTTCGGTAGAGGGTCCGGTAAAAAATCGTGAAGATCACAGCGTTCATCAAAATAGCCACTTAGCGAGGACATAACGTTCGTGTATAATGGCGTGGGGATCTCTTTGACGAGGCATGAGATATCAACGTCGTAAGATCTATCATAGATCGATTCATGCGTTATAGGGTGCAATAGAGATAATCCTATAGTGGGCATGTATCCAATGACCAGGCATAAGAAAAGGTACAAGATCAACATGGCTCCTCGTATCGATATCCAGGAATTGTTGTATTCCGAAATACACTGAAGCATCGTTTTGGATGTCGTGACCAGCCAGTTAAGGTCACCATGAAGGGTTGTAGAAAGCACGACCACATACAATAAGTATGTTACCAACCAACGAGCAAGATCCAAAATAAGAGTGGTCAAAACGATTGTAGTGAACATTATAGGACCATTGAGGGGTACGTGTGTAAATGTTAATTGAGCAGTAGAAGGAGAACAAGAAACTGTAATCGAAGATTCTTAGATATCAAGCTGAGTCTGGATGATGGTTACAGCTTGAGGAAGATACGTCGAAAATCGCAGTGCCCTTGTTGCACAGTACTCACATATAAAACTTGAACGTACTCATCCTTCAATACCTTGTGTAGCTTTTGGGTGATATTATTCATAGCCCGCCGATGGATTGGGCATGTCCTATAGTACGGGGTAAACAAAGGTTATCGAGATTGATTCATGTCGTGCAAGAAAGTTAAATGTAGCCTAATAGTAGCGGTGGGATCTACCCTTTGAGAACAATGGTCTCTGGTATATTGATAGCAGACAATTCTCGAGATTTATGAGGGTCAATGGTAGTTCAAAAGATACGGCTTTTATTTACATGTCGTTTAACAAGCATGTGAGCTAACTCTTGGATCAGCAACGTGGACGCGGATGGGTGCCTTTGTATCACACGCACCTTTGTGCACTGCATAATATCTGAGAGTCTACGGTAGACGCATTTGCTAGGATGTCATTGATAACCTTTACTAGTTTATTTCATGATCAAATACAAAAGTAGCTCTCAAGATGAGTGGGGTTGGGGTATGGATTGTCTCTGACAGCGGGTGTATTTTGAGTAGCAAACGGAGACTCAATATGCATGAGTGAACTTCTTTTTCTTGTCCTTTGCCATGAACCACGATGCCGAGTTTTTCAACGAGAGCCAGGAGGCCATGAAGGAACAGTATTCAGCATCAGCTATTCCAGAAGAACCAAAGAGAAAAGCAACACCTACTTGTTCGACATCAACACAGCAGGACAATGACCGCAATGCTTCTCCTGACAAGCATGAGCACGCTTCGTTTTCCAATGGTCGTTTTGTCATGAGCAGTTTCCAACTTTACGAGACCAAGACTGTAAGCGAAGGTTGGGGGAAAGGATATGTGCATGCCTATGTAGGAGACTAAAGGATGGTATAAAAAAAGCGATACTATTTGGTTGGCACGAACCAGTCGAGGCAACGTTATCGAGTCCTTCAAATCCATCGCACGAATCCCAAAGAGTTGACAGTGATTGAAGATGAAGCGGTTTACACGGAGAACGAGAAGACGTGGCTATTGAAGATGATCGAGGATGGCAACTTGGCTGTGGGTGGATTGCAACCTGTGCCTATGCGCATTTACGGCATTGTGGGATTTATCCGTTTCACCGAAGGATGGTACATGATTTTCATCACCAAGCGGAAGCAAGTGGCGTTGCTGGGAGGACATTATGTGTACCACATTGATGAAACACGACTCGTCCCTGTGGGTCATCAGGTCAAAGTCGACAAAAACTCGGATGAAGCAAGGTAGTTATTTCTCGAGCCCCATGATGATAGGAAGAGAGAGAGAGAGAGAGAGAGAGAGAGATCCTTACACTCAAAGTAGATACATTGCAACCTTCCAGAATGTCGACATGACAAAGAACTTTTATTTTTCATACACATACGACCTTACCAACAGTCTCCAAGTCAACATGACAGGACCTGGCAACAACCATGGTGGGCATAGCAACAGCAACAACAACAAGACGCCTTTCCGATACAATGACATGTTTGTTTGGAATCAATACCTGCTCAAGTCTGGATTCAAGGATATCAACAGTCAATCAGGGTGGATCCTTCCTCTTATTTATGGATTTGTGGATCAAGCAAGTAAGATTACCCAATGCATTGATTCATTCTTTTACTGACTTAAGGAAAAACAAGAAATATCGGTGTTTGGTAGAAATGTTGTCATCACTCTAATTGCAAGGCGCTCACGACATTTTGCTGGTGCTCGATTTTTGAAGCGTGGTGTCAATGATATGGTAATGTTAATGGGCTCATGTTATTATATGCTTGACTAACAAAGAATTCAAAGGGATACGTTGCGAATGACGTTGAGACCGAGCAGATCGTTGCTGAGATGACTACGACCTCCTTTCACTCTACCGACAAGCTCTTTGGCAACCCAAAATACACCGCCTATGTTCAACATCGTGGCTCTATTCCTCTTATCTGGACACAAGATCCAACGAATATGTCTCCAAAACCACCGATTGAACGTAAGTGCTCAGGATGGAAAGCCGAACACGGATGAGCTTATGGGTTTTTATATGGCAGTCAATGTGGTGGATCCCTTTTATACTGCCGCAGCATTGCATTTTGAGAATCTCTTCCATCGATATGGGACGCCATGCATCGTTCTTAATTTGATCAAGGTATTATTATACTTGGGGATTCACCACGCTTAAAGATGAGGAGCTAATCCCTCTCCCTTTCTAGCAAAAAGAGTCCCACAAACGAGAATCAATCCTAGGACACGAATTTGAACAAGCCATTTCCTACCTCAACCAATTTTTGCCCAAGGATAAGCAGATAAAGTACATTGCGTGGGACATGTCAAGAGCATCCAAAAGGTAAGCATGAATGCGAGCATGAAAATGTCATTGAAGTGATACATATGGGTAGCAAAAGTCCGGATCAAGATGTCATTGCCACTTTGGAGACCATTGCCCAAGAGACCATTGAGACCACAGGATTCTTTCATAGTGGCCCTGAGCCTTATGTCAATGTGATGCGAGACGACAAGAGTAACCGGTAATATCATTTTTGTTTTTGGGTGGTGCCACCTTGCATGCTAATGCTTCATCTATTTGTAGTAAAGCAAGACGACCAAACAAGGATGGCTCTTCTCGACAATTTGGTGTGCTAAGAACCAATTGTATCGATTGTCTCGATCGTACCAATGCTGCCCAATTCCTTATGGGAAAATGTGCCTTGGGACATCAACTATACGCTTTGGGAGTCATTGCATCACCCAAGATCGACTTTGATTCGGATGTAGTCAACATTTTCACTGAAATGTACCATGATCACGGTGACACCATTGCCTTACAATATGGCGGATCACATCTCGTCAATACCATGGAGACGTATCGCAAGATCAACCAATGGACAAGTCATCCACGTGATATGATTGAAACCATTCGACGCTTTTATGCCAATGCATTCTCAGGTAAATTTGGGTTTGGATGATCTATAAAATGGGATATTGATCACAATACTACTTTGTAGATGCGGATAAGCAGGATGCGATCAATCTCTTTCTTGGCAACTTTGTTTCAGAGGATGGACAACCTATGCTATGGGAACTCAATTCCGATTATCACCTTCATAATCAAGATCCAAGGATTCAACCTCCTCGAAAAGAGTAAGTCGGTACATTCTACGTCGTATGATCTATATAGACTTACAGATAACAATAGCTACCGTAAATGGTGTTCAACCGATGTATTGGTGGAGAATGTGCAAGATGCCAACCGCCCGTTGACGGAGATCCCGCCCGAGTTACGCCAAAATGATACCATCCAACCTGATGAAAGTGATCCGTATCGTGGCTATTGGGTGGAGTACTATGATCCTACCAAGCTGACTACGCTCGACACATTATTTGCATACAACATGAATGGCACCTTAAAGTATCGGCCCCCTAGTCTCGCAGTGGCTACAGGAAAATGCGAGAACCAGTAAGCGTTCTTGTAATCATCGACGACGTGGTTACTGATGAATTAATTGAATACAGGCTTTCCAAGCAATTGGCACATAGTATCAGCCCATTCACTGTGCGCGTGATTCCACCAACTCGAGCAGCCACCTTGACAGATGCAACAGTGGTTGAAAAAGAAAGCAAACAAGAATCTTCCGTATATCGAGAAAAAGAAGGATGGATGGTGGAAAAAATGGTTCGTAGAACACTGGAGCCAAGTGTACCAGAAGCAGAGGAAAATGAATACAAAAGGTAAGATTCAATCGGTTGTCTCATTAATTCGCCCCTTTTCTTTGACTCGTCTTTTTCTTTTAAAGATATACCCAGCAATTCGGATCCATAGACAAACTTGTGGCTGTCTCGAATGCTACCGATGTTCAACAACAAACGTCGTTCCCCGAATACCAGCAGTACTTTGATTGCACCTCAATGACTGATAGCAACCTACAAACCCAATCCATCGATGAGCAAGTATACAAGACCTATGTGGATATTCCAAGACGAGTGGCAGCAGTACAAATGTCTCGAGAATGGAGTGGTAATGCACGACGACGATACGAGGGTTATGCTTCTTATCTCAAGACGGGACATTATCCACAAGCCAGTAGTTCTCATCATCACAATCAGCATCATCATCATCATCATCACCATCACCATTCGCATCAGCCACCTCATAATAAACAACAACGACAACAACAACGGCATCAGCAACAATCCCTTCAAAGCAATGTCTTGAATGCTACAACAGCAGCAGCTGCCGCCATGATTGGATTTGCAAGTAGATGATAAAGTACATAAATGGTTTTTTTTATTAAACGGCCCATGAAGCTACTTCTTCTGTCTCATCATCGCCAATAAAAGGTTGATCAATGGATCGAATCATGATATCGCCACATAGAGCACATTCACCAGCTACAATTTCATCCAATTCTTCCCTTAGCAATTCGCTTTGTGTCATTGTACTCCTTGGATCGCCATGAACTTCAGTCATGGATGCAGCTGCTTCATGGGCTGAGATAACTTCTCCACGTGCTGTGTTTGATTTGCCCTTTTTGCCACGGCCCAAATCCTTGGAAAGTTGCTCTCGAATATAGCGTAATCGGCGGATTTGGCGAACGGATAAGAATTGAGAGGTCTATACAAGTACAATAAGTATTGGGTAGTACTTTTTCCCCCCTTTTACAAGTTACCTGATCCATAAGACAATCTGCGTGGAACGCATGTTGACAAGGGAAGATGTAAAATTGTCGTGTCAATAATGGGAAACTGCAAATATAGCATTTTTCTACTGCATTCACCAACGCGAATCTATCACATACACATACACATGTTAGCCATGTTTTCGTTCTCCCTGTAAAAACGATCCTACCTGTTTTTCAATTCACGGATATCCAGGCGAATACTCTCTGAGCTTTTGGTTGCTTCATCCATCTCAGCCTTAAGTTCCTCAATATGAATATTGTATTCCTCCAAGGCATTGCATATCTCTTCCTTGAAATCGTCAATGAGTACAAAGTCGGGAAAGAAGGGCAAAATATCCTCAATCTTGAGAAGATCACTCTGCTGCAAAAACTCCATGGCACTAGACAAGGTTTGGATCAGCTTCATCCCATTTCCTCGTTATCCATTCCTTACGTCTTGATATCATTGTTCTCATGCACCACGTGTTTTGCAATGCTGAGCCATAACTTTTTGCGTAGAGCATCATCATCCTCGGGTTTATCAGCATTGATACGCGCCAGTTCGAGATCATGATACTAAAATGCATTGTTGGTGATGACATAAACTCAAAGTACAACCATCCCACACACTTACCTTGAGCGCAAGGTTCACGGCTTCTTCATAAAGACCCATCTGGCTATAAATATGGACGCAGCTTTGTGTTCGGCCATTTTGCGTACAGAGTCGAAGCGCATAGTCGAGATTATAGTGCATATCACGACCCTAATTTTGCGATAAGTCGACATGTCAAAAGAGCGAAAAAGAATACCACATACCTCATTCTTTAAAAAGGTGAGCAATGCGGTTTCATCCGGTGTGGGTTGGGTGGCATAAAGCGTGAGAAGGAGATTGTGGATAGCGGGATCCGTATTGCGAAGGGTGGTGACGACATGGGAGAGGTATCGTATGGCTTGATTCTATAGGTAATACGTTTAATCCCACATGGATTGGATTGATTGAGACAAAGCACGTACCTGGGTAACTTTATCGGATATCCGCTTATGATCGTATCGCAATAAAGATGGGATCAATTGGCGTGGGTTGAGATTGGGTTGTCGCATCCACACGTTGACAGTCTCATACGGTGCATTTTCCATCAAGACAGGAGAAAACTTGTAAAAGATATCAGGATTGGCCTAATACAATAAAAGTGAGTCAACATGGATGCATCCTTTTTACCCAATACAATGATTACCTGCTTGGCAAGCACCTCGAGTGCCTTTTCCCAATCCTTTTCCACTATCCAGTGACTAATGACACGCTCATAATCCTCGATCAACGCAGCATAATCCAACAACTCGTCGTTTCGACCATGGCTGGAGATGAGCTTGTAAGTAGTCGGCTTGTGGAGGATGTTGCAATACGTTTTCAAAAACAAATGAAACTCGTCACGAATTTCTGCTAGTTGTTCCTTGTAGTACATGCTATCATTGTGTTGTACTGCAGTGGCAGCAGAGGTGGTGGTAGTCCCATTGGTAGTGGCGGTGGTAGTCGTAGTAGTGGTTGCATCTCCATTAGTGGTGGCGGTGGTTGTACAATGAACTGACGACATTAAATCTTCCAACTCATTCATTTTGGATAAGTATAGCTCCACCAGCCATGTCGCCAAGATCGTTTTTTGTGTACGATCCTATATCAGAGGTGAGTAAATCCATCCCTCCATCCATCAAGATCCACATCTCATGTTACCTTTTTCCTGAATCGTTCCAATTTGTTATTGAGATAAGTCCGCAAAGCATCACGTTCATTCTTTTCCACGAATTTGAGAGCCACCTCTTCAAAGGGCACCGTGCTTTCTGCAAAGTAGCGTGCGCTCATCTGATACCTCCTCAGGGAGAAATAGTCACGTGCTTGGGCCGTATACACCTTATCCTTCTGACCAGGATCTTTGCAATATTGCAATGCCGTATCGTATTGGCCCTTCTCCAAATAGAGCTTCCATACATCCCTTTCCTCGTTTTCAATGCTGAGCTCGTATATGGTTTGTGTCGTGTAGATCCAAAATGTGCGCTTAATGTCATCGACTGCCATACCAAGCATGATCTCGCCGTCGTTCTACATGAACCATTTAATCATTGGAGTCTCAATTTCTTGGATTCTCGACTTACAATGGGTATATGTTCTTCGTACACAATTTGATCATTGAGCTGGCATACGGCACGTACTCGATCCTTGTATAGAAGGATAAAATGGAATTCGGTCAAGGCGACTGAAATAGGAATCTCTGTCACAAGTTTGCCCGTCTCATCTTCAGAAGGTGTTGCAGGATACCTAATTCAATGTAAGTCTATCAAATCATGAGTAGACGAGGATGGTGGTTACTTACTGAAGCAGCTGGACGTTATCAATGACGCTATCACCAACGCCTTGTGATCCAAAGACCAAATCTCCATGATATATACCAGGGCCTAGTAATGTTGGTGTTAATGGAGATTACCTCATACCCCCATTCACTTTATACCTGTCAGCCATGCAAATGTTTGTGCAACACCTTGCTGTTGTAATTCGTGAAATCGACTGAAAAAGTGTAATTCGCTGTAGGGCAATTCTCCTGGTAGTTCCTGAAAACCTACATGATCCTTCCTCATTAGAATCCCATCTCTCTCCTCTTCCTTTTCCTTTGTTTACTTTACCAGGATTCACATCATAGTTGGAGAACATGGCTTCGAACAGGGCCTTTTCAGCGGCACGATTATCTTCACTTTCGCCAAATCCAGGAGAAGATCTTGATCCATTACTGTTGGTGGATGGGCCGACATAGCCGACAAACTGGTAAATGCGAGTGGGCGTGGTAGCCATGGCGAAATACTTTCGATTGTTGACAGGGAATTGCTCAAAGTATAATCCAGTGATGGGCATGGTGGACTCGTGCATGGAATAGATTTGCTTGAAATACTTTTCCTCCCTTCGAAAGAATTCATCGGTAGGTTCAAGGCATGTTTCATAAATAAGACCATTGGTGGTGCCAATAAGGATTTCACGTGTAGATGGATCTGTCAATGTAGCTTGTTTGTTCCATGCCACGGATGAAATGGTGACGCCCTTGAATAAGATGAATGAGGATGGTGGTGGATGCTCTCTTTAAGATATGATGCTTACCTTGAGCTTGGATAATTGCTTGGTACGTCTCCATTTTTCATACAAGTAAAAGTTCTCACCATGATCGGTAGTGATGATCAAATGACGGCCAGTAGGATCAAAGAACACTTTGGATATCTTGCCATCACTCGCTTTACGTGTAATTTCAATCTCTATATGTACATCCCTATTAGCATAGTACACCCCTTGCTCAATGTCCAAGCCTACCTTCCACTTCGAGTGAATGATCAAGGTCGATACGCAATATCCGGAATGTTTCAAGGGCCATGACAAGAATGTTGTTGGACACAGCCATATCAACGAGCGGTGCTGGTAGTTGAAACTGGACATAGTTCAAAGCAAAGATAGGAACGTCTGCTTGGCCAAATCCATTGGATACAGAGACATAACCGGTTTCTAACTATTCGACAGCGTGTGTGTATCGGTTAGAACGAGATGCAAGATTGTGACATGAAACAGCAACGTATTTACCCGCACATTGTCTCCTCCACCTTCAAATCCCGTTCCGTATCCATTGGGAGCCGCGTACACATCACCAAATGACGCAGGGACTGGTGCGAGTGAAGCCTCTGTAGACTCATTAAAGTCGTCGATAAGAGACATGTGACGCCAAACAGTGAATGGGCAAGGGAAGTTGTGTTATATAGATAATGTTTCAGTAAAGGAGCAGACCCGATGTGGATATGTGTGTGCCGCGTCGGCATCCCAATTTAAAAGCGACACACCTTGGTAGTATAGGACGTCCCTTTTGGACTATGCATTGACTATTGTTTGCATCATTTGTCATAAAGAGATTATCTACCATGATACGTCTATCCTCCTCATTCCATTATAAACAGTGATCTCATTAGCCAGTGTTTGCCTATTTGACCACCTATCATTATTGTTCATGTTTACTTTCAAGGGTCATCCAACTCCCAAGTAGAGTCAAGGAGATCTTGAAATCATACAACCTAATAAAGTACATTCAACCTCATCATCCTCATTCGTATCATCAGCGTTGGTATGAAAATATAGAAGGGGTATCCAGCGAGTAGCGATATTCATTTTATTTAAGGAACAAAGTAGTATTTACTAGGCACTATGAGGGCATTTCCAGTACGTTGATGCGTCATGAAGCACTTGCAAACCCCAATCGATGGTAACATGGTTGTTCCAAGTAGCGTGGTGGGTATCATGGCAACATGGAGTGAGGGAAAAAATGCATGAGTGATTGGCTGAATGAAACCCAGCTGAGTAGTGTGGATGGCTGAGACTGGCATTACAAGTTTTCTTCTTTTGCTTCCTTGATCGATCTCGTCCCAATGTCATCGTCATTCCGCAACGCAGTCAACAGACGCAACCACAAGGAACGTGGTCAACTTGCAGGTCGTCAACGACTCGGCCTCTTGGAAAAGAAGAAGGATTACCTCTTGCGTGCCAAGGATTACCACAGCAAACAAAAACGACTCAAGGTCTTGCGAGAAAAGGCCCTGTTCAGAAACCCTGATGAATTCTACTTTAAGATGATCAATTCCCGGACAAAGGTAAATCCACCTTCAACAACCTTGTCTTGAAAAACAATGACTGAGCCTTTATTCGATATAGGGAGGTGTCCATATCCAAGAACGCAACAATCAATTACCGGATGAAATGGTCCAGCTTATGAAATCACAAGATAAAAACTATATTCGATTGCATCGAGATATCAGTAAAAAGGTACATGCATGCATGCATATCAGAAGGGGAGGAGAACTAGATCCTGACGCATACAATAGAAAATGGAAAGGTTACGAGATTCATTGCATTTTATCGACCAAGATGAAGACGAGGAGGATGAGGATGAGGATGAGGCACCAACAAAGAAAAGCAATCACGTTGTATTTGTCGATTCACAGGAAGAAGGTAGAGTACATGCGTGTGTGTATATGTGTGTGCTTCATTGTATACTCATTCATCCGTTTTTACAGCCAAGAAATTTGATCCCGTCAAACATCTCGACACAGTACCTGAGCTTGTCAATCGCAAATTCAATCGACCACGTATCGAGACATTAAAAAAGAACCCCATTTTGGCACCTGAAAACGCTACATCACTCAAGGTAAAAAGTCTATTGCACCTGCTTGGTTTCATTCGATCTAATGTTGAACCGACTCTAGGAATGGAAGAAGGAAAGAGAGGCAAAGTACAAGGAATTCACAGCCCGTGATAAGAGGGAAACGGATTTAAGTCGTGTAGAGCGCGAGTTGGAGATTCAAAAGGCATTAAGGGTAAGCGATTGGATTATCATGAATACGAGGGGGAGACCAAGTACTAAGTTTTTATTTGGTTGTAGTCCAAGGGAGCTAGAAAGAAAACCGGTGTCGATGCACTTGGTCTACCTGTATACAAGTGGAAAGCAAAACGCGCAAAATAAATCCATTCATTTATTCGATTACTGCTTCTTTACTTTGATATCGCTTGTGCTTCTTTGCTGTTGAATAAACAATTGGACTAGGTAACGGGTAAAGATGAATGTGGTAGTGATGAGAGCAAACAAGCCGAGGTACAAGTCATAGTTGTTACGCTTGAAGAAGGATAGGTTACGTGCAATATCACGACGATGTGGCAAATGGCCTTCACTATCAGCTGTATACACCACCTCTTCGACAATATTGGCAGCACGATCAACACTATTTCGGCCATGGATCTGAACCAATGCTTGATACTTGTCGACGACTTTTTGCATATGACCCTCTTTATCTTCCACGACACGACGCAATTTCTCGGTCATACGATGGGCATCAAGCCTGTCATCAGTATGCGTGAGCCATAATCCAGCACCTGTGCGCTCAATCAATTTGGCATTTGCAAATTGATCCGTCATAAAAGGATAAGCGAGGATTCGTTTGCCTTGGTACATTGCTTCAAACAGCGACATGATGCCTGCGTGGCTTACAAAGCTGATCACTGAAGGATGTCGTAAAATAGCCATTTGGGGTGCCCATGATACAACCTTGCCAACATCCGTAAACTTTGTGCTGTTGAGTAGATAGTGGGTGCCTGATGCACTTGTCACATGATCCGGTAGAGGAGTGCCCTTGGTTGCTGACCAAATAAAGCCATCCAATACGCCTGCCTCGTAATTGTTGAGTAGCATTTGTAATACACGTGTTGATTCTTGATGATCCTTGGATTGTGTATGCTGACCAAAAGCAACATACACCACGCTCTTATGTGTGTCAAGGAAAGAGGCCAATTCAGGTGTTAATGGATCAAAATGATCGTTGTAGATAGGTCCTACAAGCTCCACTAATGGTCCCATAGGTCTTGGGTCATCAAAGCCGTACAAATTATTCACCAATTTGACTGCATCTTGCCATCCATCTTTGGGGTTGAGACCAAGTCCAAGCGAATGCAACATGTAAAGATACCGAGCCATGTTGGGTCCAGCATGCCACAATAATTGGATGGGCCATATGAAGCGTTCATAGAATCGGTAGCTATACGACAAGTGCTCCGTGTTACTTTCCATCATGGTGAATGGGCTCTTGTTGATGTAAGCTAACTCGGCCTCTAGTGTTGTTGTGATATTACCCTCCCCATTAGCATTGTCTCTTTATTACCAATACCATGCCCACCCTATTATGTGTGTACCTGGCGACTCATTGATCATCATCGTAATGATAACCGGACGTTTGGTCTCTTTGGCAGCATGGATACAAGCAAAGGAAATGTGGTCGCAAAGCACAACATCGATGGATTGGGATTCAATTACTTGCCGGAACGCATGGTAGTCTTTTTTAATAACAAACGTCAGCCAATATGTAGCAAGATAATACGATGGCAGCAGACTTACATGATGCATAATTGCTTGCCGTCAAATCAACGATACCTGCAATAGCGTCAAAAGGCATGGGTGTCATGGTATGATACATTGAGTGATTTACTGCTACAGAAGTATCTCCAATGGAGATTCCTTTGATATAGGGCCGCTGTCGACTGAAACGGAGGTTGTTTTTCTATAGATGGTAATATCGCTGTTAGCATTGGATCGATCTTTTAGTGCCATCGCACTTTTCTTATACTTGCAGTGGTAGCATAGGTGATCTTGTGTCCTCGCCTATCAAGTTCGTCTAATACTCGCATCACCCAGCTATGGTGTGAGGAACCTCCCATATTGGCACCAAACATGATGTTCTTGGGTGTACTTTGAAAATGTGTGAGTGGATCCAATTCTTGCATGATGTCGTTCAATCCCCGAGCGATGTTTTGCTCAGAGCTGTTGGCTACAGCCAACATGAACAAGTAGGCCGTAACCCAGAGAATCGAAAAGAGCAATAGCATGATAAAGAAAGTGGTTAAGAGTGCACTGAGTAGCCCATAAGGAATATCTTTAATACATTTGTCTTTCCATACGCCGTGTTGTTGTGAGTCAAATTTATCGGATGCAAACGTTACACATGGCTGGGTTGCATAGCGTGTGCGAGGCTTGAATGTGCGTGCTTCCGTGTATACCACCAACGATCATTTAAACCGCCTTGCCGAAATAGAGCTTAGCGCAGTTGTCTCATTCCTCATGAACAAGCTATCCCAATCTCGGTACGAAAGATGAACAAACAAGATCGAGGTATGTGGATAAAGAAAAGGGTTTTACAATCCTGCGCCACGTGGTATGTTGTGGGATAAAGATGATCCTCTGGCTCCGTGATGAAACAACTTTACGGTTTTAACATGGGATGACAATTCTTCTCCAAGTCAGCTGACTCCATAGCAATACATCTGGATGACTGGATCTAAGGTTGTGTGTTCCTTTTTTCCTCACCTAGCATGGTGGGCTTCTCTCTTTAGCAAAGCGCTACTCCTCCTCAAGTATCCATCCAGGGTTTTTAAAGTTACTTTATTATTGCTCCAAACATCACTACACGATACTTTGATAAGCTCATCTTTCTGTCACGTCGATAAGAAGAAACAATCAACGATCCTTGCTGCACAGCTGTTATTGACGTATCGAGGTATTCGCGATTGAGCCTTGTGCATAAACGCCGCCGAGAATGGGAATCTCCGGTAAGCAAAACTCCACCGCTGTTGATCCGTGCACCCACCTTCCTCATATGGTTGATGTTGTTTGCAATAGAAGTCTCTCATCAAGGGCTCTGTTTGTTCAACATGGTAAAGAAGACAATGAAGAGATGGAATAACAAGGGATAGTCGTACATCACTTGACTTGCAAACATGACTATCTTAGTGGGGGGGGATGCCGCATTTGAAAGTTCCAAAACAAGACGCGTCAAAACGGGGCAACAAGTCCGAACCAGGAACACACCTTTTATTCTTCTACTTTTATATACGCACATCCTCGTCATTCCAAAACTGTCAACTAGAGAAGCACAATTGCGTCGTTTCTTTGAATTGAGGAGGATTGAAGAAGAGATCTATGCTGGTGTCAATGAACAAATGAACGCGATCGACCGTGCTCTTGGTCTGGCGCCGTGCTATATCGATGACGAGGAGCGAGAGCTGATTGAAGAACTTGACAAGGAGGCAAAGTTACTTGACCTGGAGGCAGAGATGATGGATGCAATGGAGTTCGGGCCAGAAAATACACTTAGTGCACAGCTTCAACGGATGGACTTTGAGTTTATTCAAAGGTTGATGTGTCCTCAAGTACCCAGCAAAAAGAAGAAGGGTGTCTCAGCACCTACAGCAACTCGTCATCCAGTAAGTGACACCATATCACTCTTTATAAAAGGTTTTAACGCGTCCTTTTGGTTATTAGAAAGAACCCGTGCATCGTGTTCGCAAGAAAGGCAAAGGGCATCCATTACGCTGGAAGAAGAGGATATCGCAAGAACCAAAAGGAGAAGCGGCTGTTGCGAACAACAAGGAACGCTGTACTACGACCCATGAGAGCACTCACGAATCCATGACACACTAGGTAAGCGGTCATGTATACTACTCTTTCATCATTTATCAATCTAACAGTCCTGAGGATTCATTAGATTGACGACGTTTGGCGGGTCATGAAGATCATGCATGGATGTCGTACCACCAACAAGTCATTCTCATCTCCAACAAAAAGGGTGTAACCATCATCTTGGACTCTGCTACCTCGTTCATCATCCACCGAGTCAGCTTTCATCTTAATGTCCTCTCCTAGTACAACGAATAAACAACAACTTTCATCAATCAGTCGCGACCTTCTTTCTTGCATGGACAACACTTCTCACGCCCACGTACTTGAAAGCACGGCTGTTGTCATCAACGTAATCAAACATCTCTTTCGTCTATTTGATTGCATATTCCATCAATGCCTTGTGGTAAGTGCTTATGTGGTAGCCATTATGAGATTCGTATGCATCATGTATTGATTGCTCTCGTCATTGTAGTTGCTTATCGTATTTGTAATTTGGTCTCAATTTCTGATGGATTTTTGTTGTCTACTTGTAAGACTATAACATCATTTCTTTCTCGTAAGTTGCATATTGATACGTCTTTGAGTAGTGAGTTGCTTCCAAAAAAAGAGACTACCTCCTGGGTCATATGCAAGCAGCAGAAGAAGGCAACTCCAGTTTGGGGAAAAGTCAGAGGCTCCTTTGATGGCACGAATCCCTCAGATCAAGGAATCCTGATATGCTGACAGAATTACAAGTCGTCGAGTGCTGAAAACCTTTCGGTTCAAGCGTTGTTGTCGTGTTCATGAATAATCAATCACGTGTACCCATCATCCAGGCTCAACTCGTGTATGGTTGTATCCTTGGTTACTATCCAATCCTAGTTTCCCGGTTCCTCTCCTCGAGAATAGATCTTCCCTATGTCGAGTACCACTTACTCATTCAACATCTCCTATTACAGCAACTACCATACACACCTCACAAGGCAGCGGATAAATCATTGAACCCACAAACAGTGAAGGATGCTATCAAACTGTAAGTAGTAATACGATCACATTACAGTGGATGCTGATGATGACTGTATAGTATGCTTGATCGAAGTATGCAATGCGTTGGATACTATACATCAAGGATCCCGCCTTATGGTACCACGACAACCAGCCGAGCAGAGGGTGTGCACGCTGATCTAAAACGAAGGTTGTTTATCAACGCGAAGCAATCTTTCACCGACACTTGAACAAGTTGCTGATTACTTTAAGCAAAAGGTATGTCGTGTGGTTTATATACAGGCTTTTGTATTGATGATGACTACAGGTTCAGGCATGGATTCAAGCACTGGATGAAGAGCACTATCATTTCCAAGACGTTTACCAGATCGCGTATCACCATTGTTTGGTCATGTATCAAGGCTTGCCACATTCAAGGTCTGCAACGAACTAAAAATTCAAAACGGACGCTATAGAATCCTACGTCATACTTGTTGCCAAATAGCTGAAACATGCATCTTTCGACATCGTCATTATAGTCATCTTTTCCTGAAATCTCCTTAATAAAGGGTCATAATGTAAGGGCCTGCATATTTAAAGGCTGTTGTTCTTGGTACAAAAATCTTTCTTTATTTCAGTAACCGTGTTCTTGAGATGCAGTGCGATGATCTTTGTGCTGCATGAAACCATGCAAAAGACGTCTTTCATCTGGTGCTCTTTTTTAACAACACAAAGACAGTGACCACGTATAATCACGAGGGAAGAAGTTATCTTGGATTCAACAAAATGTCCCATCTTAGCTCTTGGTCTGGAACGAGCCAAGCTACTACATAATGACTGAGGCTTACGATGGATACGGTTTGCTCATATTTGTGTTTGGGTAATAGCCGTGTTTTTCCCCTGCACGGAAGACCCCTAGATCATCAACTTCTCAATGTATGCCATATGTTCCATGGAACGACGCATGTGCTTCTTTTTTAGAACATCGCCTTGCAGATGAGAACCTTTATAGACCTGTAACACGCAGCTGTTGCATCCAACCCCTTGGTGGAGTTTTTGCTATCATTCCTTGGATCATTTCTGCCTCCAAGGCTATTGCACGAAGAACAAGGCAATCATGACGATGAATGAAGGAAATCAGGTAACACGAGCTTGGGCGGTAGCAGTTAACACCCTTTTCACTTTACAAGATTGGATCGACGTCTTGTAGAACTTATGCCATATGCCCGTTAAAATGATACATCATAGGGAGAACCCCGTTTGGAACATCTTATAGCAAGAGTTGCTTATAAAAAGGAGCTGGTGATGATGCAGTTGGCTGTACACATATATTCTGAACCTCACAATGAAATTTTTGTCCATTGCTGTCATTTGTGCGATCGTTTGCGCCACCAGCGTCACTGCCGTAGAAAACAAAGAGCAACAGCAAGGAAGCCAGAAACCATGCAATGAAAGAAACGAGCAAGAATGCAAGGGACGTGAATGTTTAGCAACCTATACATTGGTGGACAGGGCCGGTGGTAAGACAGCTCTTGAATGCTGGTGTTGAGCGTCGAATTGAAGTGGAGTATTGAGAATATCATTATGTATGTAGGGATCAGCGGTATTTGACAAGTGCTACGAAAATACGAGCGAAAATGATGTTAGATTTAGATCACCAGGGTTTAATGCACTTGGTTCTCAATAGTCCTATTACGTGTAAAAGTTTATACCCTTTGAAGATCTATAAATGGTTAATAGTGCCATGAACAAATGTGCGTATTTTCTTCCTTTTGATAAACATGCATAAGATCATTTCATTGTCTTCGTCTCTTTACCTCTCTCTCATCTGTAGAAGTGGATGCGATGTAACTTGCAATGAAATGCATCCATTATGCACCATCAATGTTCGTGCACAGACATCTTCTCATGATCTGGTGTGGTGGGGTGGGGAAGGAGAATAGATCCACTTTATGCCGACGCGGGACGTCATCGGCTCCTCTTTCTTTCTTTCTTTCTTTCTTTAGTATACTCACACACAACATACCCACGCAATCTCCCAATGGGACAGCATTCAAGTAAAGCCTCCACTGAAGCAACCCTCGAAGTACCTTCAGCTGATACGACATCGATCCGTACGGGACACCAGTCATCTTCGTCAGTGATCAGCGTGCCTCGCTCCATGTTCACTCAATGCAAGCACAAACTTTCGCGTATCGAACTTTATTCATTGCATCAGACATTCGACGAGCTGAAAACAATACAATCGGATCAGTTCGAGTGTATTGAAGTCAAGGAGTTCCTGGTAAGTGATACAAGAGTCCTAGTATCAAGGATGTTAACCTTATCTCTCTCTTTCTCTCGAAGGCACATTTGGATTTACCACGATCGATTGAACCAGCAGGGATTCTTTTATTCAAGTCATTTTCTTATCTTGGATCCTATGGCAACGGGCCACCCGCAGCGATTCGATTGACATTCCCAGCATTCGTTACTGCATTTGTCTTGTTGACGGGGAAAATGGATGACAATGATGAACATGCACACATGTTTGAAAGCATGCTCTTTGAATCACTTGCGATCCCTACTTCTTCGGTCTCCGATCATGATGATACGACAACATCACAACAGCAACCACCAGCAACAACAGCAGCAACAACAGCTGTGGAGAAGAAGGATGCATCCACTACTTCGACTCACAAAGGAGGATTATCATTGGCGGATTTGGGCGTGGACTTTAATGATTTGGATTTTGATACACTTGGAGATACCCATTCAGAACCATCGATTGATGATAGCAAGATTCTGACACGTGATTTGGTTTCCTTATTTGCGCTCTTCCTTTGGATTGCAAAGATGGAAAAGGAACAAGGTCTCACAGCAAGTGGCAGCAACATGCAAGATGCGCTTTCGACCACGGAGAATGAACAAAGTATGGCACAGCAGATCGTTCAATCCATGACAACAACAACAGCTACAACTACTACTAGCCCAAAGGATGATGATGATGATGATGATGATCAACAAGAGGCTGGACCCACCGTATCCGAGCACGCATTTTTTAATTGGCAGCGACGCAATGCACCTCATTTGTTTCAAACATTGCAATCCTTCATTTACAGCAAATTCGCCATTCATAATCAAGCCTCCTTCAATACCAGCAGCACCTTATCGGATCTCGTTTTGATGCAAGATGTTGTCTCTGTTCCTGATACATCGGATATCCTTACACTGCCTTATTGTGCTTTGTTGGCATGGAGCCCATTGCCAGACTTGGCACGTCAAATCAAGAAATGGCCACGACTGTACTCTGGTTATGAAGATGGATTTGCCATGAATCGTTTCGAAAGTCGTGTGTTCAAGTATCCAGGACCCACACTGGTCGTGATCCAAGGTGAAATCAAGGGGGTTGGAACAAAGACATGGGCATGCTATGTGGAGGACAAGTGGAAACAATCGAAACAACATTATTGGGGCAGTGATGCTTGCTTTGTTGCCGAACTTGCGCCTACATTTGAAGTGTTTTCATCCACGCATTGCAACTCCCAGTACATTTATTATCACAACGACTTTGGTATTGCATTTGGCGGTACTACAAAATCCAATCAACCACCCAAACAACCCGTTGCTATGCCAACCAACGCCAGCCATGATGATCCTGCTGCCATCCACGTACCAACAGGTTTCTTGTTGACACTTGACAACACTCTTCAACGTGGCATTTATTCTCAAGAAGCCTATCCCGCTCTTCCTACGCTTACTGCATCTGCATCAAGGAAACGATTCTATGAACCATTTGAGACCGTCAATATCGAGGTATTTGGTTTGGGTGACGAAAAGGCACGTCAAATCCAAGAACGGGAGTGGAACTTTGAGAAACGAGAAGCATTACGTCGTGCTGGACTTCAATTTCGACAAGCAGATGGCAACAAGGTGGATCGTGAATTGTTACGCATGGCGGGTATCATTGATGACGACAATCGGCAGGAACGTTAAAAAATATCCACATCATTTCAACTTGTACATATATCATCATCATTTTGGAGAACAATAAAGAATATGATAGCCCCTGCATATGCATTCTAACCAGGTACCACTATACTACTGTTTCAAAGTGCGTAATGTTGTTGTCTATGAATTCTAAATCCCACTGACATACCATCTAATAAAAAAGCCATGAGTATGACATTTTCAGCTATAAAGAGCCTGCAAAAACCATCACTCCATCGAATTGATCTTGCTTACATACCCTCACTTGTCATCATGGTAGTTGGCAAATCATCCATGCTAGCGTCAACGTTGCTGCTGTTGGTCCATGTGTGCCTTGCAGCTGCAGCAGAAAAGATGTTGATCGGGTAAGGAGACACACACATACATACGTGCACATGATCAATCATGCGATGGCTCATTCATCCCATAAAAGTTACTTTCCCAATTGGCTGTACGCCAATTACCCAGTGGAACAAATCCCCTATGAAAAATACACTCACCTTAATTATGGTAATAATGATGACCATAGTGCCAATGGATGGAACCTATTATTAACGTGCATGCATGCATCATGTAGCCTTTGCTATTCTCAACAATGAGGACCTCTTACCCTCTTTTCCTGATGACTGGGCTGTCGAGTTTTACCTTCCAAAGTTAGTGTCTTTGGCTCATCAAGCTGATACCAAGGTGCTCTTATCGATTGGTGGCTGGACAGGTTCACAACGTTTCAGCTCCATGGTGGCAAGCCCCGAAGCACGCCAACGATTTATTGATTGGAATGTGAACTTTATTCGCGACTATGGCACTGATGGCGTTGATATTGGCAAGTGGATTGTGAATGGGACTGCTGATGGATATGGGGTCTAACATCAATCTTTAGACTGGGAATACCCGGGTCGTCAGGGTGCAGGATGTAATGAATATGAAACCAATGACGCTGACAACTTTTTGGTGTTGCTCAAAGAACTCCGTGAAACATTGGATCAGGAGTTTGCCGATGATTACAAGGAAATTTCGTTGGCTGTTCACGTGGACCCATTCACTGGTAGTGATGGTAAACCCATGGCCGATGTATCTGCTTATGTGCCTTACTTTGACCACATCAATCTTATGACCTATGGTAAGAAGAGCTGCATGGAGATGATAGATGTATTGATATTCATACTCTCCTTTCTCTTTTAGACATTAATGGCGCATGGGCTACTGAGACTGGACCTAACGCACCCTTCCAACGTGAAGAAGGCAAAGGTGCTAGCTATTCATTTGTCGAGAGTAAGTTGTTGCAGCCATCAAGATTGATTTTGTGTGGCTGATATCCAAGGTTAGGTATCAAGGCATGGAAGGATGCAGGTGTGCCTGGCAACAAGATGACGGCAGGTCTTGCATTTTATGGTCGATCCATCAAGGCACAAGTTGACATGTCTCAAGATCCTTCATCACAATATCAGCCTGCTATTGTTGGTGCTCCCAAGGGTGATTCAGATGATGCTTATTGGGCTGATCCTTACTGTGCTGCCGATATCGATGGTGTTTCAGGTGTATGGAAGTGGACTAATTTGCGATCCGAAGGTGTCCTTGGAGATGATTGGGAAACCACAGGCCAAGGATGGGTACGCTATTGGGATGATGTATCCAAAACACCATGGCTTTTCCATCCTGAAAGCAAAGTCTATGTTTCCTATGACGATCCAAAGTCGATTGGTATCAAGGTGGATCATGCACTATGTGAGGATTTGGCTGGTGTCATGATTTGGTAAGTATACGTGTAGAACTCTTATTTTTCTTGGCACTCACAAGGAGGTGGGTTTTAAAAAAAAGGGATCTTCATCAAGATAACGGTGAATTATTGAATGTGGCCCAGCGTATCCGCAGCAGCAATACTCCTGCATCTTGCTCTATCGAGGAGAGTAGTGTCAATTCCATGGCTGCTTCTTCACCACCACGTGTATCAGCACAAGCAAGCAGTGTTCAACAAAGCGCACCTGCCAGCCGAACCACCTTTACCACCACCTCACGATTGGTTGTGCCAAGTAGTTCCATTGATAGTGTCGTTGCACCCTCCTACCAAGCTGCATCTCCCGCATTAGGCCATCCCATTGATAGTGAAGCATGCAACACCCCTGGTGAGCAACGCTGTGTCGATAGTGGTCGATCACCCGATTGGATTACATGCAATTTTAACAAGTGGGTCGTGCGTTCATGCTCCGCTGGTGCCGTGTGTCATGATAACCAGCAAGGTAAGTAATTCATCTATCTATCTAGGTAGATTTTTCCATGCTGCCAATGCTAATGCCCCAATGCTAAAATGATCATATAGGTAGTTTCTTCTGCGGACTTGCAGATACGGTGTACTAAAACAAAAAGCCTATTCCCATCACCACCACCACCAATCACGTTTTGCATACAATCTTCTAAGTTTATATATTGGCCAGCAATAAGAATATGGTTTTACAACAAAAAAATGAGGGAATTGTGAGCGTGGGCTGTTGTTGCGTGGTGTGTTGTATTTATTATGCTTGATGTGGGGGGAGAGGGTAAGGGCAAAAGGAGGAAGGAAAGGAAGAAGAAGAAGAAGAAAAAAGGTGTGGAGCAATAATTTAGTCATCCTTCTTGTGGATAGTCTTTTGGTAAATGCGAAGACCATCATCCTTGTGACCCTTGATAATACCAAGACCCACAGATTCAGTATCAGGATCAAAGGAGGTGTAGAAAGCGTTGGTGAAGGGAGTACCAAGGACCCAGTCGCGATCAGAGTCACCCTTACGAATACGAGTAGCACAGCAGTCGCGATCAGCATCAATCTCACGGATCCAGTACTTGGGTGGCAACTCGACAATATGGTTCTCCAAGGTCAATTTCAAGGTAGGCAAGTTCTTAACTTCAGAGCACTTGATGCCATAGGTGTTGGTGGAGTGGTACAATTTCAAACCAAAGACTTCTTGGAAAATGTCGGCTTGATCAGAAGGCATAGTGATGAAACCATTGGCTGTGCTGATAGAGGCGATAGCATTGGGCTTTTGCTTGATGTTGAGGTTGTATTCAAAGTTGGCATCCTTGATGCACACATCCCAGTTCTTTTGAGAACCTTCAGGCACATCAGCAAGAGGAATGTATTCCATATCACCATCCAAGAGGCTCTTGTCAACACCACCCAAGATCAAATAACCATCGGGTTGCTTGTTGTTGTTACGCTTGGTGAAACCAAAGCCGCCGTTGGTGATAGCGCCATCTTCATCATCGTTGCCGTCTTCGCCATCTTCGTCAACGTTGTCACCACCGTTGCTAGGTTGCTGGGGTTGTTGTTGACCGTTACCAGTCGTACCAGGTTGTTGTTGTTGACCATCGGTAGCGGTGCCAGGCTGTTGTTGACCATTGCCAGTAGTAGTACCAGGTTGTTGTTGGCCATCGGTAGTGGTGCCAGGTTGTTGTTGGCCGTTGCCAGTGGTAGTACCAGGTTGTTGTTGACCATCAGTACCAGTGGTAGTACCAGGTTGTTGTTGGCCATCAGTACCAGTAGTAGTGCCAGTTTGGCCATTGTTGGTAGTAGTTGATCCACTATCAGTAGTAGATCCACTGCCAGTGGAAGCACCATCTTGGGAGAAACCATTGTTGTTATTGGTAACCATGCCAAATTGAGCACTTTGGACGCTACCGGATTGGTAGGCATTGGCAACGAAAGCAGAGGATGGCAAATCAGCACGCTTGGCCAAGTGACCAGAAGAAGAAGAATAGATCTTGGTCTTGTTAAAGTCAACGCTGCGGCCGAGACCCAAGTAGCCATCGAAACCATCATCGAAACCACTCATGCGATAGGCACCACCGAAAGGCATGTTCTCAACCTTGATGCCATTGAATTCAACAGTATCAAGATAGACGTGGGTGTCGACACAAGCATCACCATATTCAACAGAGAACTTTTCACCGGTGGAGACAACTGAATCGGAGCGACGCGCATAGTACGTGCAGCGATCAAGGCAATTTTCAGATTTGCAGCGAGAGCCACGCACCCAAGAGTACCCCGTGTTGGTATCAAAGGCCATAGTGAACTCCTGAGGAGGGTTGCCAATATACACCTTGCCAGCAAGCACACCATTGTCAAGAGCCTCACCAGCAGCAGTAACAATACCACTGTCAGTGCGACGGTATAAAGGAATGCGCATGGGGTCGGCCATGGCCGTCAAAGCGAGCTCTGCAAGAGCTGCAAGGCACAGAAATGTCGTACGCATCGTAATTGTGTTGTTGTTGTTATTGAATCGTCGAGGTGGTCGTCGTTTGTCGTCGTAAAGATAAAAAGGATTGGGAAGGTTTTGTTTTTTGTTTCTGGTGCAAAAGTAATACTGAAATAGCGCGTGTGCAGTAATAAGATGTGATGGATATATGTGAGTTGTTGATATACGAGAGAGAAGGGGGGGATAATAGCTTTTTACCTTTCTCTTTCTTTGGTGTATCTACAGCAGCGGAAACGAAAGGGAGTGAAATGCAGAGGCGAGAAAGAGAGAGAAAGAGTAAGGACACCGGATAGTGAAAAAAGAAAAAGAGAGAGGAGAAGGGTAAAGATAGGTTCATCGTCGCACTCTCGGAGTGTAAGTTTAAAATGACCAAGAGGAACGTTACAGGAGCCGACACAAACGATTGGGTAGCTTGAATGCATTTTCTATTTTGGTGCTATTGTCTGGATCCCCTTGTTGATTGCTCTTTTCCTTTTATGACCCTCTTTAGCTTCTCTTGTCCTTACAAGTGCAATTCTTTCAACGGCGTAACCATTCCATTCAATCATCCAACACCGCTTGATGATACAATCGTCCTTCATTATTGACATGTAGCTGTAATAACAATCGCCCATCATCCTCATTTCGCCATGGCTGCACGTGTATCATGAATGGGCTCTTTTGTGCGTCTATCACCAATATATTGTCCAAATTTGCGGTGCGGTCCTCATGCTCGTTTTCCTTTGGCTTGCATGTTACACTGAAATTAAAGTGTTAAAAGACTATCTCAGGGCACAAGATTCTCAAGTAAACACGTACACGCATGCTATGGGTATATGCATGCTGATGGCTATGTATACGTGTATATCATGTATTGGCTTTACTAGCAAAGTCCATGCAACAAAAGAAAAAAAGTGCTGCAAGGGGGGGATGTTGGATGTTGGAATAGGAGAATGGGGTGGTGAGCAAGGTAACCCAGAACAACCCGCCCGATGTTGCTGGTAGCACGAATTATTTCAGTATCAGATGGTGCAACAAGCCAAGTAGCATATAACCCTTTACTCGTGGTGTGGCAACAAAAGAGAAAAAATATGCTGCAAATTCCTGGGGCTGGACTACCTAGTCTGGCCGATCGTTACAAGTACATTATAATGCAGTTGGCGTTCTTTACCACACATGGGTTGTTATGTATCGGCTCGTTGTGGCGGTCTTATCCGGTATAGTACTAAAAATTGACAATGAACATATTGCAGCAGCAGCGGGCCCATGGTGAACACCGTACTACTCGTCACCATTCTCTCGATACATTGGTGTCCCTATGCTAGGATCGGTTCACTTGCCTTTTTCATCCACAACTCACATCCTTCCCCCTAGAGTCGCTCTCCTTTGATCTTGGCTCTTTCTTATTATTCTATCCTTTGTTCTTTTCGACTTTTAAAGACGAAGGAGCGCTGTGTATGAGCGGCATCATCATGTATGTATGTGTCACCTAATGACGATCTCTATTTGCACAAACAAAATGAAGGCTCTTCATTTCTTTGTGAGTTAATTACATAGGTCATGTGCCTGTGTACCTATATAAACCATGATGCTGCATGTATATGTATATGAGAACAATCTCGGTATGGGTCAAAATTGATGGATGGGTGGATGGCTCGCTTGCATGAACCAAAAAAAAATGTGTACCCAAGATGGGAGATTGGCGAGAAACACCCGCCATGATGCCGACATTGAAACTGATACAAAAAGGGGTTACACACTGCGTCCAGAATGTATGTGATCAATGTCGATGGGAGAATCTAGCCATCAACGCCACGTTGTTGCAATAGCTTGTACCAAGATCTTTTCTTGCTATGGTCCGCCGTATCGATTTTTCTGTTTCTGCTTCTAAAACTGTTTCTGCTTCTAATTGTGTACACGCTAAACGGCCATCCCGCCTAAAAAGGGGCGAATGAGGGATCTGAAACCTTGGCGGATTGTCCAGCTCTTGTTCCTCAGCCCACAATCATCTCCGACGAACATTATGCCACTGGTGGTTAACCATGATCCGCCATCAGCTTACACTTGGAGTCATATTATCCTCGAAATACACTAAGCAAGCTTCTTGAAATATGAAAATGTCCCACGCGAAGCACGTGATCATAAATGAATTTAACTTTTATATGAGGACGCAAGCGAGAGGTTTAGTTTTTGGACATCTGATAAGCAGATGTGATGGTAAAATCTTCCTCAAAGATGCCTCGAAGAGCCATGTTCCTATTATAGCTGTCGGATGGCTGAGCACATAGTGAATAGTGGTTGCTGTAAATACGTGCGGTAGATGTTCATGATGAATCATACAAAGATTGAGTATTACTACACGGCTACATTCGAAAAGCCATCTCCCTTTCGAAAGGCAAATAGCTCTTTATAAACATTCAAAGGCCTGGTTACCGCATTCAATGGCCTTTAAAGAAGATATCAAAGTCGTGATTACCCCATTCAATGTCATCCCAATGTATCCAAGGCATGCGTACCACATTCACAAACCTAAGAGATACGTTAAAGGTTTAGTTATTGCACCCCAAAAGGTTAAAGTAGCTACGGCTGATTCAGGATGTACATAGGTATACACTAATAATAGGCTACGTACGAAGAAACCAGTGATCTTGATTGTGGCATCGCTCGAGGTGTCTAAATGGATCTAATAGCGCCTAGGTTGGTGTCATCTCCATGCCAACCAAAATCCTGTTGCTAGGTGTCACTCATAAATCGGTTACCAAGGAGACATTTCACCTTGATCATGGGATGGCTCGAGGTACTAAATAGTGGAACATGTCGTTGCCAGGCATGAAAATCAAAATCATCCACCTGTGGTGATGGAATAACAATTCCATAACCATGGGATCAGAACACCATGCAGCATGCCATGATTCTAATTATTACTACGGATGCTATTTTGGCCTTTGAGAGAATGAAAGAATATACGAACGTTCTATCTAGGATTCATCACATCCTTCGCGAGCAAAGACGCCATCATACACAAACACAACGTAACATGCTTTATTATCGCCTACCTGCTGGCCACGTAAAGCACAAAACAATTACACCCATTCTCATTCATGCAATAGGTATTTGTTGGCTGAAGGCTACACTACATTAGCCTTGTGAAATACTCCTGAACTGTAAAATGTTTACGTGATGATATCTAGGATGAGCTTTCAATGGGCATGATGTGTTCGGTAATATGGCAAGGGATGATGCACCACCCGTTTACTATATTATCAAGCTTGCCTTATGAATGGTTTATGCAATAAGCCATGCCTTGGACGACACCATGTTGATGATGCAGGATCACGGGTAAAAGAAAGTGCTGAGAAGAATATGGCGTAACGATGATGCTGCAGCCTATAACTATACCACAAAAGGTTTCTCGCAGCTGCAGGAACACCTCTCGTGCATGATAGCACATTTATGTTTTGTAAATACATTGTGCCTTTATTTTCTATATTGATTGAGCTCTTGATCCGAATGATCGGGAAGCGTTATACCGGGGTTGCCGCGACCTATGTATCATCATGATGGGATGTGGGATAAAAAAAGATGCTGTATCTGTAAGATAACATGCTCATTCTGTAGCCACAAGGAGCTATCCTTGCATGCTAAACGCCATCAAGTGGAGGGATCTCATCGTATTATCGATCCATTGCCTCGTCTAAATCATCATGCTGACGACCGGAACCAAAGTAGCAAGCACAACCATAGCATAGAGCCTAAGCATGGATGATGAAGAAATCTCGCTTTTCCATGTTTGTGTTGAACCGTGCAACCGGGTATGCCGGTAAGTATTAGTAAATTGTTTGTCACTATATTAAGCGGATCATTTCTTATTATGCTATGATACTAACATCTCCTTGAACCATGATTGTAAAAGGTTGTTTGCACTTTAGTTGTGGCTGTGATCATTATACTCAAGCGTTTAATACATAATAAGATAAGCATCTACGCATGTACATAACGTCTGTGATCCTTGTTTTTTGGAAGGAGTGTATGTGTGTGTGAGGACTAAGGGGGAATAGGGCATGTGCTAGCATCATCATACTATGATACGCCTTGACGATCGTTCTTCATACGGCAACCAAAATGAGTCTCAACCACCTTCTTTGTTTATATCGAACCATGTTGTTGGTGGGATGTTATGATAATAGTGCCATGTGTGCATCGAGATGACCCTTAATGCAGAAAACATATGATTCGTCTTGTCGAATGCATGCTGCATTTCTATTTGCTTTGGTTACTGCTTTGGGCCTCTGTCATTTTTAGGCTTGATGCAGTGTAAGGATTTGGGTTTATGGAATTTTCTGACATGGTGGTATAAACATTGAATTATAAACAATCAAAAGTAGCTGCGTCGTGTGTATGCGAGCGCGCGCGTGTGGAAGAAGGAGAGGATGAAAAGTTAAACAAACAACATGTAGTACCGCTCATGCATGATGTCGGTCACCACATGTATGCAGCCAACAAGACGTTGCATTAGTGTTTGTATATTGTTGTTGTTGCTATAGCACCCGTGATCCTCACGTTACCCCACGTGTGTTGTTGTTGTGTGGAGACAAAGCCTGTCAACATTAATACCCAAGAATGGGGTTATTATCCAAGCCTATGGCTATGTCAATAGGAAGCACTATTACGTGAGCCATTGTGGTGTGCAAGTAAAACCATGTTTCTGGATACGAGGGATACCAGGGTTAAGCACTTTGTAGTAGGAGTAAGGCATATTTTTGCCACTTGATCAATCAAACAAGATTAGCGTTCGCCTCCTCCCGCTTTCTTCTCCTTGTTGGTACTCCTATTACTCAATACAGACAAATGATATCGTGTATCCCGTAATAGCTGGCTAAAGGGACAACTTGTCCGTGCAGTTCTATTTGCAGCGGCGGCACCTTACGAAATGCCTGTGGTGATGGTGGTGGTGGAATTTAGCCATTGCATTCCCCCCTTTTCCCCCTAGTTTGTGTTCCGTATACATAGAACTTTGGTAATCTTTGAACCTTCAGGGGTGATGGTGGTGGATGGAATAGTAAAATGGGCGGCAATCAGCAGTAGCGATAATCCTAACAAAGAAAACTGCTATAAAAAGTGTGCCTGGGAAGAGGACAACCCCACTGTGCACACACCCACATATACCACCAAAGTTTCTCATACTTTAATTCCGAACGCACAAAAGCGAATAATTTACACGATGGTGCACTTAATAATTGGCTTAATCTTTTTGATTGGTGCAGTACTGGCAGCCGAAGACTACTCTTTTATTTCACGGCATTTGGCAGCAAGATCACCTTATGATCAAGGAAGAGCCCCCCTCGAGGATCTTATCAGCAAAGACTACCAGATTGAGCAAATCCAATTGTTCATGCGACATGGTGTTCGTTATCCTAGTAGTAGTGATATCAAGGATATTGAAGATATCGTCAAGAAGCTTCAAGACAGCGAGATGCCACACATCAGCTCAAGGGTGGCACAATACAACCCCGAGGAACAATTCCCAAAATCGCTTGCTGATGAGTTGACCAAAACCGGGGTTGATGATCATTTCCAAATTGGCCAACGATTGGGGGAGAAGTACGCAGAATTTCGCTCATCACTCAACCTTGAAAAGGTGTTGAACCTTGCCAGTCATGTCAATCGAAGCATCATTTCAGGCGAATCATTCACCAAAGGATTTTGGCAAGATGGCAACGCACCACCTCTCAAAAGTGTTCCTTCCAATCAAGATAAGACGATTGATACCTTGGCCAATTGCCCAAATTACGACAAGGTGGTCGGCAGCAAACCAAAGAAGGAAATGTTGCGTTATTATGCTAAGGCCTTTCAACCCACTGCCGAACGACTCAGCAAGGAATTGGGTGTACCCGATATGACTACGGATGATGTCTACAAGCTGTGGTACACGTGTGCGTATCGTACTTCTATTTACAAGCAAGTCCACCCATTTTGTGATTACTTTACAAGACAAGAATTGCTCGATGCAGAGTATGCTATGGATATCAAGTATTCATTCAAATATTCCTATGGATCAGAAGAAATAGCTACGGGGATTGCATGCCGTGGGTTCCAAGAGATGGTGGGCAACATCCGAAACGCTTCTCAGATTCAGCTTGTGCTTAAGCATGGTCACAGTAAAACGGTCTTGCCTCTCGAAGCCAAACTTGGTATCCATCGTGACGACTTTATCATATCAGCGGATGCTACACCCGAGCAAATCAAGAATCGCAAGTTTCGTACATCCCACGATGATATGTATGGTGCCCATTTCATGATTCAACTCCTTAAGGAGAAGGCCTCTGGCAAACGATTTGTGCGTGCTTTGATCTCGGAAATCCCGACTGTGATCCCTGGATGCGAAGAGGAATTGTGCCCACTCGACCGCTTTATGGAAGTTGCAGAGCCTCTTTTGGATTGCGATTACGATGAAGTCTGTAAAGATTAGTAGTAGTATCAGTATTAGTATATCCATGCCATTAAACATACAATGTAACCATTACCTTATCGTGAGCTAATATCGCTGCTACTACTGGTTGCCATATCAACAATGCGTGTGCGTGCGTATACAAATATAGAAAAAAGGTTGACAAGGACCACCCGACAGTAGCTGCTACTAGCAATAAAGGCCTTTTTTGTCTGTGCACGCAAAGTGTGAGAATACTGAATGCCAATGCTGGTGAAAAAGTATGGATTCGGGTCGCATGTTGCAATGAGGTCGGGAACGCCATTGGAGTCAGCTGATCAAGTGGGCACCACAAAGAGTATAATTGAACCTTTTTGCCAATGGAGTGTGTGTGAATTGTTGCTCATTAGGCAGTTGGAGGCTTTTGTTGGTGTCTCATTGTGTGTTTGGTTGGGGGCAACAGCGTGGTTTGCTCGTGGCCAACGTGCGGGGTAAAGCTGACAGGCTCTGTATCACATTCTTGTTGACTCAAGGTGGCTGTTGCTGTTGTTGCCGGGCTACTCAGCTTGTGTTGTCCGCGCAACCACATTTATGCTATCCAGAAAAATTGCAGCGTTTCATACTCAAAAAGAAACATATGGGGGGTGCTATACAAGTTTGTTTATTGGTGATTGGCATTATTCCTATACAGGCTCATTAGATACCGCTCGCCTATGAGTAAGCCTGAAAGAGGAAAAAGAAACCTTGGAAGCCGAAGAACATGAGATAAGCCGATCTACTATACTCGAATAATTTTACTACCTTATGGCTAATATCACCTTTACCAAAAGACAAATACACATTTCACTCCCATGTACAAAAGCCATTATTCCCTAATACAGCGAGAAATGTCTCCTATATACAAAACCTAAAATTCAAACCTGGTAATGATATCAAAAGCATAGCAACCATCCTCCTGCAAAACGTGTTGTCGACATCATGATGCGTATATACATGTATCGAAGCACACGAATATACTGGTACATTAGCGTGTGATATAGCATGTCCAGGTGATGCTTGCATCAATCACAGTGCGCCACACATTGCTCACATGAATAAGCTCCATTTCTGCGCTAACAATACGCATGCATAAAGATACATTCTCAATTGGCATCCATTATTCTTTTTACGCCAAAACGATATGACGAGATCAGGGTGCACGCATAATCCCGCTATACTGTGATTTGATGCATAATGAGTTAAATCATATTGGTGCACCGTCCACTCGCTATCAAAAACGTCGGCGGTCTTTGACCTTGCAGAGTCGGGCTCCATAACCGAGAACCGCATGGGCGTCTGTCATTTTCTCTTTCTTTGTCACCCCCGATCCTTTTTGATCGTCTCTGGTTAAATCTGGGTAAAAGGAATTGATATTACTACATAGTATTAGATCAGTGAGCGGTGGTTAGGTGATTGAAAATATGATCAAGGGAACCAGCACATTGAGCAAGGCATCTTGTATGAGATAGGTAGAGTCGGGGGAGGCGAACAATAAGAATGTCCATCATTACACGAGGACGTCACAAAAGTGTGTGTGGAGCATCTCGATTTTTAGGAAGATCAAATTGCTACCATAAGTGTGTCTGTATACGTTATATGGCATTATGGTGTCCATTAACCCCACACAAGCCCACATAGAGGGGAGGTGAAAAAAGTGAGATAGGACAAGAAGACAACGGATGAAGGTGAGAAAATCTAAGGGGGGAGGGTATGATTGGGGGGAACATGCGTGCCTTTTCAAGAGGGGCCGTTTTTTTAGCGTACGTCAGTGGTATGACAGTGACACGGGAAACATACAATTTGTGGGAAAAGTACCGGTATACTAGCAAGATTTGTTTGATATAATTCGCACCAGTGAAGGCAAAGAAAGTGATCCAGGGGGGTGTAGAGAGTATTATGTTGAAGGTCTGATGGGTGATATGTGATAAGGCAATTCGCCGCGATCAATACAGCTACTATGGTCGTATAACCATTGCTGCATTACCCGCTTATCACCTTAAACGATAAGATAATACGGATTGAGCAACATTGAGATTTAGCCAAAGAGCGACAATTATAGTCACAATCTAGGCATATTGACCAAGGACGATCATCTTTCACCTTTGAATGAAGGTATTTTGCCATTGATGATTATAATTCCTCTTTGGTCAAGGATTTCACCATCGACGATGATATTCACCATAAAGGTGAGAAATTATATTCACCATATGGGTGGCAACTTGCTGTGGACCAGCCTCAATGAGGAACCGACACATGAGAAATATACTCCAAACGGACGAATCACATGCGGCAAATCGGAGTCTGCTGGTATACCTGAAAGTAGGACATACTGGGGCGCCGTTTCCTATAAAACCAAGGCAAGTTTGTTGTATCCTTTTGCATCATCCACATTTTTATCTAATCCTTATCTTCGGCTTGTGATCCGCCAACCCTTCTTTGATCTTTAATCGACATCGACACCAGCACAACGCAACGATGACACAGTCAAATACCCACAACAGGTCCGAGGACCTTGGATTTCCCAAGTACATGACATTTTGCGCAGTGATAGCTGCGATCTCGGGTTTCAATGTTGGCTGGCATATCAGTATGTAAACAAAATGCATCATGCAATGCGAGTGTAAAATCATGTCAAACTCAAAAATTAATTCGGCAATCGTCAACAGGTGTTCCCAACATGCCTGAAGAACTCATCACCAAATGTACCGAAGGCACTGATCCCATTTCAGGATTGCCTGCTTGTTTGCCTATGGAGGGACAAACTTGGTATGTGCTTATTCACTCATTGCGGCATAGCGGCTTAAAAACCGCGACACCGTAATGAAACATAAAAAGAAAATTTCGAAACTCATCATGCATCGGCCTTTTCCTATTTAGGGGGTAAATGATTCAAGAACAATTCCAGCAATAGGAGGGTAGTGAAAACTAACATTTGATCCCACATCCATCAGCTACACTATCGGTGCCTTCGCTTTGGGTGGTCTTTTCGGTAGTTTGGCTACCATGTTTACCAACCGCATCTTTGGTCGTCGTGACAACATTATGATCTCGTGTGGCTGGTTCATTGCTGGTGGTCTTCTTTCATCTGTTTCTATTAACATTGGCATGGTAATTACAAACTCAAACAGCTACCTTCTCCGCCTGCTTTTTTTGCTAATTGCAATGTCGTCATAACAACTACAGTACTCGGTTGGTCGTGCTTTTGTCGGTATCGGCGCTGGCATGTGTGGCTCCTCGGTTGCTATTTACGTCTCTGAAGTCTCTACCAAGAAGAGTCGTGGTGCTCTTGGCTCGCTCTTTGAATGTTTCCTCAACTTGGGTATCTTGCTTACCCAAGTTTGTGGTTTGTACATGAGCTATGGTTCCGTTTGGCGTCTTCTTTGGGCCATTCCCAGTTTCATTGCCGCTATTCAGCTTGTCGCTATCTTGTTCTTGACTGTGGAGTGCCCTCGTCGCTTGTGTGCTATGCAACAATATGATAAGGCGCGGGACGCCTTGCAACGTCTTCGTGGTGATGCTGATATTGAAAACGAATTCCAAATGCTTATCGATGCTCGTCAACGTGAAATCGAAAGTGGTACCAAGATGATGAGCATTATCGAAGTCCTCATGTGCAAGAGCCGAAGAGTCTCATGGCTCACTCTTATTGTTTGTGTCGTTCAAGCTTACAACCAAGTTGGTGGTGTTGGTCCTATGTCTGGTAAGTGTTTTCTATTGTCTCACTTTTTTTAAGATCCCATGGCTAAACATGATCCATTCTTTTTTAGTCTACTCTGTCGGCTTTTTCACTGATACCTTCAATGGTGACAATGACCTTGCTACCAAGATTTCGCTTGCCAACGCTACCGGTAACTGTGTTGCTACCTTCATTGCCTTGGCAACCATGCACAAGGTTGGTCGTAAGGGCTGGATGTTAATTTCCTTGCTTGGCCAAACCATTGCTTCCGTTTTCATCGTCATTGCTTCCACCCTTGGCAACTTGCCCGGCCTTGTTATCACTGGTGCTATTCTTTTCACCTTCACCTACAGTACCGGTTGTGGTGTTATTCCATGGCTCATTGCTCCCGAATTGCTTCCACTTTATGCCTTGCCAGCTGGTTCTGCTCTTGGTAACGCCAGCAATTGGGCCACCAACTTTATCATCAATACTTGCTGGCCTTCTATGAACGCTGCTATGGGCACCTACAGCTTCACTTTCTTTGCTGGTGTCAACGCTTTTGGTTTCCTCTTTGTGTTGTTCTTCATGCCTGAAACCACCGGCAAGGATCTTGACCACCATGATGACAAGAACGGCTCTACCGCTGATTCGGAGCATGATGTTGATCACAAGTCTATTGAACACCATGTCGATCATGTCGAGGTCTCCAAGTGAACAAGCCCTACTCCTCGTGATACACATTAAAGAGCTTGCTATCCACTGGATGTGATGATTTTTTTAACCTTATACTCTCTTATTACACTTCTTTACTCTTTCCTTTCCTTATGTATTATAGCTGTACCGTTGTAAATATGCATTATTATTGTGAAATCAACACGTCTTTTGGATGATACCTCGTCCTTTTCCTTAATAAGCTGCTGTTCCATATTTAGAATGTGTTAATATGCCGACTGATCGTTGTACCCAAAATCTCGTTCTTTGTACATTCGTCGGATTTACATCCCCGCAATCAAGTGATACAATGAGGCGCTCTATTGCACCAATCGAAGTAAATTACCACATACACTCTTCTTTGTTTCATTCGTAACTGATTTTCCCACACCTATCTCTCCAAAAAAAAGGGAAAAGGGAGAGATCCCCAAACCACCATTTGGGGTTGTGTATATCTTTGTATGACCACAGCTCGATTTTCCCCACAGCTTCTTCATGGAGCACACAAATCATACCTCTTGTCACCCACCCCACAGATCCTAAAAAGGGCATTTGTTGGAAACCAAAGAAAGATCTACATGACGCACTTGACATTTTGACATCTCATCTAAACCGGTAACCGGGTAGTTGCGTATCACTACGACCTACTCTCAATCATGTGCTCTCTTTTTCCCAGCAGCCCAATATCCGGATCAACGAAACATACGTATACCACGTACATCAAGAGCTATATTTTTCATTACAATGTTCCCACGTGACCATGATATCGTGTTTTTATTCTTGGGGAATGGGAGGAGTATGTTGATGAATGTCATGTGATGACCTTCTGGAATGATCCAAGAAGTAAAAGATGATGTAATGGCGAAACAGGGGCACGGAGTAATCAATCAATGTAATGTCATGGTGAATGATACGTTATTGCAAGGATGATGTGGATAGGACCATGGTTATCGCTATAATTGAAGGGGAACAACTAGGAAGGTAAAGAGGGAAGCGCTGTCGTTGCTTGAAAAATCATGCATCCACCATTTTCGGAGGAACTTGCTCCTTCTTCCAACTACTACCACCGCCACCACCATGACACGCGATCCAATGAGCAAAAGAGACCACCACAAACACTGAGCATGTACTTGAAGAATGCCGAAAGCTGACGCAGCTACTACAGCAAACAACATAAACCGACAATGGAGCGACTCATTAAGCAGCATCGTCAACGTCGCGTAGGCGAGCCACAAGCAGAGGATTTCAAGCAGCCAATGCAACAGCAGCAACAACAACATTGATCGAGTGAGCCAAAAGCAGAGGAACTTTGTGAAGTCATTGCAGCATCGTCAACGTCGAATGAGTGGTCCAAAAGCAGAGGGACTTCGTGAAGTCAATAGAGCAGCATCGTCAACGTCGAAAGAGTGGTCCAAAGGCAGAGGCACTTTGAGTAGTCCATGCAGCAGCGTTTTCAACATCGAATGAGTGGTACACAAGCAGAGGCACTTTGTAAAGTTCATGCAGCAGCGTCATCAACGTCGAGTGGCCATGGCAATATTAGAGTTGAAGCGTGATTTACCACTTGCGGTGATTTGATCCTTTTCCAGAATGCATTGGAAGCACAAGGCAACCACTCCATAGGATGGATCTTATTGGATACAAGTCATCGACGATCATACACGACGCACATTCACGCTTTTCGCATCAATCAACCAATCTTACTTCTCCATTGGATGATACATCATTCCACGTAATCGATACCAAGGGGCGATCACTCTATCACATTGTTCCTGAATACATACGACATCATGAGTCAGAAGTTTTTTTGATCTGAATGGCGCGGTGTTTGGTGTGTGTGCTATTTGACAGCAGCGGCGTACAGCAGAGTCAACCTTACATGATATGATGATGAACAACCACGTCAACTTCCGCAATCGATCTTCCATGTCAATCATGATAATACGACTTTATCTGATATCTCGTATGCTTGGTTAAGGGGCCAAAGGATCACACTCGCGGATCGGAGGATTGCACGGCCCGTGTCACCCACACCGTGGGTGCGCGCGCTTTGTTACCTTGGCAACACGACAGCAACAACAACCGGATCAAGTCCTATTTCTGCTTTGAAGGCAGCAGCACTTACAGCTTACAAGAATCGATTAAGAATGACGAGACGATCCTATCTTATGACACAACGACCCACTCACTACTGGTATCCTTGGCAACGTTGTACTATTACATAGCCAACGTGGCTGATGGTGCATGTGTAACTACATACATCGGTTGCTTTGACTCATCGCGGGAATAAGGTATGTGATATGGCTCTATATATATTGGGCGTGATCCCTCGTTTGTTTCTTGTTCAAAGCTCACAAAGAATATCTGATATGACCAGGATATCGGTCCTCTTTACCCTATTCAGTCTGCTCTGTCTTGGCGTCAGCAGCAGTGCATTGGACGCTGGCAACAACAATGACATTTTCGCCGAATTGGATCCAAGCTCTTACTTTCGAGGCACCCCCAAGAATGTTTTATTTGGCGTAACAGCTGGTGGCTCATCACATCATAGTTGGGTGATGCGTGTCTTGGATGAACTAGTTCGCCGAGGACATAATGTTACCTATGCAACCACGGTAAGTACAATGATGGTTAAAAGTCTAGTCATGGTATACTCATCGGGATGTTTCACTACTACTATAGGATGACAGTTTACGATTTAGCCGGCAACGAAAGCATATCAAGGCAGTGTCAGTGGGACCGCCTCAGATGGATGATCCTCGTTTAAGCCTGAGTGATATGGGATTTCCAATGCCCTTCAGTGTACTTACAACGGTGTTTGATATTATGGGCGAACATTACCCAACAAGTAAGCAAGGAACAAAAACAATGACTTTTTAGATACTAACGCACGAGCCATTTATATGTAGACTATCACGCATTCGTGGACATTATCGAAAAGGAATCCATTGATGCAGTGATTTGTGATCACGTGTCCTATCCATGCTTTGATGCTGCCAAAAAGACCAATCGACCTTTTCTAGTTTCCATGATGGTAAATGAAGCACCAGGTAATGAGACAAGAAGATGGAGGGTAAAAAAAATGGGATATTGACGTTGCTTGGATATATAGAGACCGATTTGCCCTATATCAACAGGAATCCATTTGCCATGGAGGATGGTAACACGCAGGATATGACATACAGCCATCGTTTTTACGATGCGTTCATTTACCCGGTGAAAGCATTGTGGCATTTGGGACCGGCTCTATGGCGATTCAAGCAAAAGGTGGAAGCATTGGATATACCTGTTTTCGAGAGTCGATGGGAAAATGCAGTCAAGTTGGTCAACAATTTGTATGGCATGGATGATCCAAGACCCATGGGACCTTTGGTGGAGCTTGTAGGCCCTATCTATAACGACCATTTTGATTCATTGACGCCCGAGTTTGCCTCTTTCCTTGACACTCACAAGCGTGTGGTGTACGTCGCCTTTGGTCAGCATTCTCAATCCAAGGATCATCAAGAATCAACACGTGTCTTACAAATGCTACTCAACAACTACGAAGCGGGTGTATTGGATGGCTTTATTTGGTCAGCAACCAAAGGAACACCCTTACCGGATCATGTGACCACTTCCTCAGACACCCATTATCAACTTGATAGCCCCGAGTTTGCAAAGATTGGCAAGATTGTACCATGGGCACCCCAAACTGGTATTTTGCGACATCCTTCGGTGGTGGCATTCGTTAGCCATAGTGGACTCATGTCCTTATTCGAAGCCTTATACCAAGGCAAACGTATCCTTGCGTATCCGTTGTTGACTGATCAATTTGCCAATGCCAAAGGACTCGAACGTGCAGGTGTTGCCTTGCAGGTGCCACTTTCTGAAAGGCTGGATGTGGATCGAATGACGGAGCTATTGGGTCGTGTCGTGGAAGACAAGGATGGTTCGATACAACAAGCTGTCAACCGATACCAGGCATTGTTTCAAATCCATGGTCGTGGTGGTGTGGATCGAGCAGCAGATATTGTGGAAGAGGTGCTTTACACTGCGGATAGTCAGGGCCGTTTACCTCATCGACATGATATTGCACGCAACTTGTCCTTTTTGAAACGCAACAACTATGATCTCTTTCTTGGTTTATTCACCCTCTTTGCATTGATAGCTGTATTGCTACGACAAATCATCAAATTACTATCATCATCCTCATCAAAGCAAAACAAGTTGAAATTACAGTAATAATAAAAAAGCTTCTTTATTTATTCGAGATCCAGCTCGGCATCTGCTGCTAGAATATCTTGTAAACCGGTTGATTGATCATAAAGCTGATTCATCCACATGAGATCATCCACAAGGTCTAGCTGTGCATCATCCCATCGTACACTGCCATCATCTGGTTCCGAAGGCATGGTAGCTACATTGATCGGTACTGGACCCTCCTCTTCAGGATCATAAATGATCTTGTCTTGACTTGATCCTTTGACATATTCAATGGGCTCCACAGCATAGACCACCTTGACTTTTTTGGGTCGAACAGGATCAGGTGTAGGTGGTGTTGAGAAAGGACATAACAAATCACTTGCGTCAAAAGGTGTGTGATGTTGTTGCCGTTCACATGTGGATACACGTGCATGCCATTGAGCCGCTGTTGTATCGAGAGCATCATGCGTACGCAAATAACCCCATAAGTCCAATACAGGAAGATCTTCAAATTCAGAAGGTAATCGATGGTTGGGAAGTTGAGCAAGAATGGTATCACGTTGCATGAGTGGGACAAGGAAAGAGTGGATGGCATTGTTCCTTTTGGTTGTCGACTTGACATGTGTGCCCGTTTCCAAATGGTTGGTAGAAAATGATTCGAATTCTTGAAAGTTGGGGTAGAGCATGACATAGGCGCGTAGATAAACAAGCTCAATAAAGTACTTTTTCCATGACTTTTTCCATCGTTCGCTGCGACTATCGGGCACCGTGATATTCAATCTTTTGGGAGGCTGATCCAAATCGGCTAATCGAGCTGTAAGGTACTGATGGAATTCTCGCCAATGCTCAGGAAAGTAAACAGCACCCCAACTACAGGGCACTTGGCTCACATACGGCATCCGTGGTGGGAAATGATTCACTAATACATGATCAGGATGAAAAGGTCGTCTTCCAGCAGGATGTAATTCCAAATTCCTTGGGGAGTACAAGCTCACACCATACAGCCGTTGCCGTAAATCATCATTTTCTTTGCTTTGGTGATATCGATATTGCAGGATGCTGTATTTGGCCCATACATAAAACAGTGGAGATACTTCAACGTCATCTTCCAGTAGCACGGCATACTCATCATCACTTCCTGGATACCATGATTCCACGATAGCAGGCATCAACCCACCCTTACGAATTCGATGTCGCAGTATCTTGGTTCCATGTCTCCATTCTAAGCCATTGACTAGCATTCGTGTAGCGGGATCGGATGATTGTTCTAGATGAACCACGAGATCAATCTTGTCGCCCAAGTAAAAGGACCGATCAGCCGATTGGAATAAACGAGAGAGTGCATGGGGTCGTCGGTCCGTAATGATGACAAGCTTAATTTCAGGGCGATGCCATTCTAACATGAAAAGATCAGCCTCCTATTATTTAATTGCTACCCTATTACTTACGTTCCAATGCATCCAATGGTAATTGAGCAATCCATAAAGCGTGAATGATATGATCAATGGGAAGTCCAATAGACACTGTGCCATCCAAATGCGCCAATGAGGAGGAGAGAGCATGCTGCTTGCCTCGATCGGTGTATAATACGACACGTGGCTCGAGTACTTGAATCAGCTGTGAAACACCAGTAATGACTTGCTGCGCCATAGCATTGCTTGTATCATCGGCAAATCCAAGATTCAAATCATGCACAATGACCCTTTTACCACAATCATCGGTTTGACGTAATGTTTCTTCCAATGTCCTTCCTGCCAATCCTCTTGCTGATCCTGTCACCACGGCATGCACTGTATACTCGAAACGACACATGAGAGGAATGAACGCCATTGCTTGATCCACTCCATCCACTACAAATAGCACCGTATCCAATTGCTTGATGGCTCTTCGCATAGTGGATTGCCGATAATCCAAGGCTGTTGGCGTTGTCTTTAATGAAAAGAGTTGTTGCCATGGTTGATGTTGCTTCCATTGTTGTTGGACACGTTTACAGCTTTGTTGATGAATTTGTAAGTGTGGGAGAGATGGCAAAGCAAGGGTGGGTATATTGCCATGTTGTTGTAGTGCCTGTGATATATAGTAGCCGGTGGGTGTATTGTAAAGTGATGGTTGTTGTTGTGATGGTGGATTGGATAACAATGATAGCCATGTTTTGCGCATAAACCAGGAATCTGTCAGCATGTCGACTGGTTGAACAACGTGAGGCAAACGTGTATCATCATCAGCAAGGCATATGATCTCCTTTTGTTGGGTATAAAAGTTGGAAGGTAAAAGGATACCAGTGTTCATGGTACCAAGTAGTGCGCCTTGATACGAGGAATTTGCCAAATGGATCATTGTAGCTGCATAATCGGATGATGTTGGTTGAACGTTGCTATGATCCAGTATCCACACCCATTCCTCTGTTGCATCATTGTCGTTGTTGATCAAAGGTGCAATCGAAGCCAACCACGGTGATTCTCCTGCCGTGCCTTTCTCATAACTTGCCACTGGTTCCTGAACCACTACATGTATATCCATTCCATCTTGTGATACTGGAGCATCCATTGCTTCGGGTACAATCAGCCACACTGTGCGAGGCTTCAATGATTGAGTAGCCAAAGATCGAATTTGGGCTTGGATCAGGGCCTGGTCGGTCACACGGACAATCACTGTCAAAGCTGCATGAACTGAAGTAGCTTCAGATGTCGTCAAATCATCTCCTTGTTCAACATAAGCTTGTATTCGATGCACTCGACTGGTCATCATCTTGTTTTCAGGTACTCTAAACGACCATCCATCTATTATTAGTGTAAGATATCATCACGCGCTCATGATCACACTCCCCCCAACTCTTTACCTTGTCTCCATGACTCAAACGACGGCCAAAATGTATCTGTAAACGTCGGTATGGAAACCGTTTTTTGTAGTGGTGGTGTTGTTGTCGTCGAGGCATTGGCATTGTGATCCGAGTCGTTGGTCTGGACTATGGGCAGGTCGAGGACTACCGGAGATGACGGTGGCTGGATGAATTGACGCACCAATGCTGTTATGACGACCAATGCAAAAAAGTAAACCAAGAGACGAGCATGGCGTTTATTATGAAAGTTGGACCAGGGCATATGCACAAAGCCTGCTTTGTGTTGTTGTTGAAGTGGTGTTGTTGAGAGTGTGTGTGTGTGTACAAAAAGAAAAGAGAGAAGAAGCGGTGGCAAAATTGAAGAGTCAAGCTCCTACAGAGCGATCAAATCATTGCATGTTTATGCTGCTTTGGTGCTACAATCGGGATTTGAGATGCATCCGTTCTTTACTATAGCAGTCTTAGAATATGAGCATTGTTCACTTTATTCACAATGGGATGATATTGTAAGGGAACATGATAGCTAGCACGATACCAGTCACCAACCCAATAAATGAAAAGACCATCATCATTATAGCAGTCCCTGACAATGAAGAGTTGTCATTTGAATGATAAATGGGTAGCTGGATGGAACGTCCACAGCAAATCGAGCGAATAGCACGACAGCAAAGAGATACAAGGTACCCAGCCAACATTCCTGCTAATGCACCAGCAAGCATATTTGCAACGATGGATAATCCATAATTGAATACCATAGCGGTAACGTGGGCAACACCGCTCCAATCATCCCAAAGTAAAGTCGTATCAAATGAATAACGAACCCACAGATACACCATCATGGCTACTCCAGCAATCACTTCCACCAGCAGCATGTAAGGGTGGACAAGGATACCAAAAAAGCCAATAGCTCCGAGTGACTGTAAACATGCAAATGCACTGCCGCCTGAAATAGGATGACAACATGACATGGTTAAGGCAGCCACGCTTCCACCAAGAATACCAGCAGAGGTAAACCCAAGTAGTACTAGTGTTATGGTGAATACAATAGGGAATAGTAATGCACCGCCGATAACGATGCCGATGTTCACCAGGATATTTATATAGTCGATATCAGGAAATTGCATACTGTCGTCGGCTTAAGAGTTCAATGTACGGCTGCTTTTTATGAAAAATGCTCTTTAAGTGTTGTGTGGATACAGTGTAGTGGATGTTCTTGTTACCTGTTAAAGTTTCAAAGGAGAAGAAAAGTAAGCGTATCAAGATCCAATTGATCAGTGTTTTTATGTATTGGAGCTGATGACGCATTCACTGCACATCCTTGATTTGTGATACTTGCGGTGGCAGTATCTGTAGCAGTTGAAGCGGAAGGTATGCCCTATACAGGTTTTTCTTTATACACCCAAACAAAGAGCAACCATTTTTTATCCCTCTATCACATATATGGTCCTGAGCAATAAGGATTGTTCATTGTCAACATCTATAGCCTAGAATTCAGCAATAGGAAATGTAGCTCAAGGACTACAGGCAATGTATCTTTTAGGATCTCCCAAAGCCTTCCACCAAACTACTCGTATGTCACATATACTCAAATTGAATGCTTCCCCCCAAAAAAGATCAAGCCACTAATCCCCCTCATCTTTAACCACACACGGATCAGATGCAACAAAAAGAAGTGATGGTTTCTTATTAGGACACTTGCGTGTATATAAACCCAATCTACTTTGATTCTTCAGCGGCATCACCCTTGGACTCCTCGCCCTTGTCAGCATCTGCATGAGAAAAAAGAAACGTTAGATTGATGATCCATCCCTATCCATTGACAACCTTTTTTGTTACTTACCATCCTGCAAATCAGAAGTCCACAAGGTCAAGTTGTCTCTCAAGAGCTGCATGATGAGAGTAGAATCCTTGTAAGATTCCTCGGAGAGGGTATCCAATTCGGCAATGGCATCATCAAAAGCTTGCTTGGCCAAGTGACAAGCGCGATCGGGCGAGTTGAGGATCTCGTAGTAGAACACGGAAAAGTTGAGAGCAAGACCAAGACGAATAGGATGGGTAGGAGCCAACTCGGTTTGAGCAACATCGGTAGCAGTCTTGTAAGCTTCATGTGCTTGAGTAGCAGATTCACGACGAGCATCACCAGTAAGGAACTCGGCAAGATAACGATGATAATCACCCATCCTAGAATGAATGTCAAATGAGCATTGGTCCTCATGTCATTCATCCCTCTTTTTCTCTCTCTCTTTTCACAAGCCCACTTACATCTTGTAATAAAAGACCTTGGATTCACCACCTTGGGCATTAGGAATCAAGTTGTCCTTGAGCACATTAAGGATATCAGAGCAGACATCTTGAAGTTCTTGTTCAATCTTTTGACGATAAGCCTTGATCTTTTCAACCTGGGCCGAGTTGCCTTTGCCCTCTTCCTTTTGTTCGATAGAAGAGACGATTCTCCATGAAGCACGGCGGGCACCAATCACGTTCTTGTAGGCAACAGACAACAAGTTGCGCTCCTCGACGGTCAATTCAACACCCATCTAATGGATCCAAAATCATCAACAACCATTGGTCTCACTCACAAAGAAGATAAACAACTTACCTTGGCAACTTCCTTGGTGTATTGAACCATCTCTGTAATACCAATGTCTCGTAAGATACTCGTTTTCCCCCTGCCATCCATCACTGCATTTCACATACCGTCATAGCGCTCGGCCTGCTCGGCAAGCTTGGCCATGTAAACGTTATTCTCGCGCTCCTATTCAGCTTTGCCGTTAGTAAAACCATCAATGCAACCATGGCTTCGACGAGATGACTCAATTTTGGAACGTGACCAACACCTTTTACTCAACACAATGGGCCGAGCAAAAAGGGGGAAAGAGAACGCGTTGGATGACAAACGATTCTCAAGTAGATCACAGCCAATTCCCATCAACGAGTGAAACCAAAAGGATGACTTGAAGAGAATACTTACAGAAGACATTAGCTGCAAAGAGGAATCCGGATGAAGTTGTGAAGAAGACGACAACTGCACTTGTCAAACCGCACGCACCACAATCAACTTCATCGATGCGGAGAATGAACTGCCGAGGACGCTTTCCATGGCAATCTATGCTCACTGCTTGAAGAGCGAGGTGGATCACACCAGCAACGCATATCTCATTTCCTTGTAAAAATAGCATGATCATCCAATAAAGCTTACCTAACATCGCTACTGTAATAACGAATCCATGTGATACTTGTTGATACACCATCCCAGGGGTAGTGATGATTGTAAATGGCTCTTTCTTCCTTTGACTACCACGTTTGGCATGGACAAAACAATACAATGATAATGTGTCTTGTACATTGCCTTTGAATGCAGCGTTCAAGTAGGATTACTCTTCCATAATAGTCATACAAAAGGTTCAACATGCCACCTCATACACATGTTGAGCGCTGTGGCAAACTCTTTACTACTATCTGGAGTAAGTCTCAGGGGTTGACGCTATTGAATGGGTGGGTCATGGGGTTGATCATGTGGTATAATTCTTAGAAGCCTCATTGTCACAGGTATCAGTGACAATGGCGCATACATAATGGATGCATTCTTTTCCATCTCCCTAAATCCTCCTTCTGCATACGATAGACCAATTCATGTTATATGGTAAAAGCCCCTGCTGCATTAAGAAAGGAATCATTTTGCAAAATGAAGAGCTTAATTGTTGCTGTAAAAATACTGAGAACCAGCTCAGATGTGATTGTATTATCGGTATACTCTATA